>NC_051083.1:22482156-22782156 GCF_004664715.2 Peromyscus leucopus
TATGTAAACTTGCAGTTCTATCCGACAACTAAAGATAGAGTGTCCTAGTTAAGTTTTCTGTTGCTGTGAAAACCACCAGGACCAAAGCACTAAGAGAGAAAGGATTTATTGGCTTACAGGTTTCAGTCCACCATCAAGGGAGGCCAAGGCAGGAACTCAAGGTCTGGACCTGGAGGCAGGCATTGAAGCAGAGTCCTCAGAGGAACACTGCTTACTGGCTTGTTTCCTCTGGCTTGTTCAGCTACCTTCCTTATATATACCAGGTTCCTCTGTTTGGAGATGTACTACCCATAGTAGAATGGACCCTCCTATCAATTAACAACCTAGAAAATGTCCCACAGACATACTCACAGGTCGATCTGATGGAGGCATTTCTTCAATTGAGGTTCCCTCTTCCTGTGTGTATCAAGTTGTTAACTGACATTAGCCATCACAGATGTGGTACAGCAAAGTATATGACCAGGAAGCAAGAAGGTTTAGAGCAGTTAAATCGTTTCATAGGTTCATGTGGGAATAAAGTATTATTATCCAAAGTCCTATAGTGGAAAGTAATTAAGGCAATACATGACTCACTCCATTTGAGGAAAATGCTACCCTAGCAGGACAAAGACTAGTCGCTGGAGTGAAATTGTATGTCAGGTCTGGAGTCTCTGCATACATAAAAATTCTGGCCATCTTTATCCTCCACTACTACTTCCATAGACCCAGAGGAGATGTACTTATCCAGGGAAAAACTGACAAATACCCCCTATTCACATGCTACCTGTGACAGCTTCAAAAATCTTTTGGTGTTTACACTTTCATTGTCTGGAAAGAAGATTTTCCTATTAGAATGGAAAAGGCCACTAAAGTGGCAAAGAACCAGCTGAAGAAAATTATCCTAAGGTTTGGTCTCCCCAGTCCATTACACAGAGACAACAAACCATCCTTTACATCACAGGTAACAGACTCTAGATAGAGGTCCCAAGGGCCAAATATTATCTGCAGTCAGCTTGGAGGACATAATCCTCAGGCAAAGGTGAAAGGACTGACCAATCCATTAAACATATCCTAACAAAAGGTTGCCAGGAAATCTCTTAAAAATGGAGAAAATTGTAACTCATAACAATTAGAACAGCTCCAAATTCTAATACTAAGCATAACTCATATGAGTTATTATATAGAATGACATCCCTTGTGCTAGATCTAACCTAAGATCCCGAGGCCAAACAGATGACCCAATACATCACAAATGTAGGGAAAATCCAATATGGCATATAGTAATATAGCAACAAGGTTATACTAACAAAGAACACAGGCCTTGTGTCCTGGGTCCTCCCTAAAACCTGGAAAGTAGGGGTGATAGAACAGTTGTGTTCTCTGCTGAAGGGACTTGATCAGGCAACTCTGAGCAACCCCATGGCTGTCAAAACCCCTGCTGACTAGTTTTCATGCTACTGGAAGGTACTCTGATGCTACTGGAAGAGAAAGGCAATCATTAATATCTCCCATCTAAAAACTCTGTGACCCACAACAGTGACCTGCCTGTAAGATATCCTACTGGTGCAACTGTAGTGGGTAGCCATTCCAGCTTTGATCTGGAGGTTCCAACCCCCACTGAGGCTTCGGTAACTGTCACACCTACAAGGCAGGGCCAAGAGAGGGCCCTACAGACCCAAGATCCAGATGTACCATGCTCTCTTGTTTCCTGGACCCTGGACGCTAGAGGTAGACCGAGTAGAGTTCTCCAGGGAACACTGCCGGACTGCCCTAAGTCTTCCCCAGACCCTGCAACCTACCTATCCCTTCATTTGTAAGTTATGCCACTAAATAAACCTCCCTTTTAACTACGTGCAGTGGCCTTAATAATTTCACCAATATCTGGTGCTCACGTGGGGCAAATTCCAAAGGCCTGGGTGGTTCCCACCCTCAGCCTCCTCCTTGGCTGGTGGGTACCTAAACCGGCCTGCAAAGTTCCATATAACCAGGGAACACCTACACAGTTCCATTCCCGAAAAAGGGAACAGCTAATCCCATCTCAGTTCCCTAGCTTAGCCCCCAGACCAGTGAAAAACCGCTGTGAGTGAGGTATTCCCCTCCTCCCTGAGTGCCGGCTGTGGCTCCCTGCCATCTTGACTTCTGCCTTCAGCTGCGGCCAGCCAAGGTCGCCAGCAGGCTCAATATTGGTGAAATTATTAAGGCCACTCTACATAGTTAAAAGGGAGGTTTATTTAGTGGAGTAACTTACAAATGAAGGGATAGGTAGGTTGCAGGGTCTGGGGAAGACAGCGCAGTCCGGCAGTGTTCTCTGAAGAACTCTGCTCGGTCTACCTCTAGTGTCCAGGGTCCAGGAACTAAGAGAAGGGGGCGCATCTGGATCTCCGGTCTTCAGGGCCCTCTCTTGACCCCGCCTTGTAGGCGTGACAGTTACTGAAGCTTCAGTGGGGGTTGGAACTTCCAGATCAAAGCTGGAATGGCTACCCACTACATGCAACAGTGGCACAATTTTTTTTTGGGGGGTTTTCAAGACAGGGTTTCTCTGTGTCATCCTGGTTGTCCTGGAACTCACTCTGTACACCTCGAATTCAGAGATCTGACTGCCTCCCAAATGCTAGGATTTAAGGCATGTGCCACCACTGCCCAGTTAGTGGCACCAATATTATGGGAGCAACAAACACTTTTTCCATTGGATTTATGGCCCACTCCATGAGAGGGAACCTGTACCTGACAATGGTAAAGTGGCCAAGAACCAGAGACTAGATAGCTCATGGACCTAGTGGAAAACCTAATACTAATGTTTTGCTAAAGCAATGATTCTCAACCTTCCTAATGCTGCAACCCTTTAATATAGTTCCTTGTGTTGTGGTGACCCCAACCATAAAATTATTTTCATTGCTACTTCATAACTGTAGTTTTGCTACTGTTATGAATCATAATGTAAATATCTGATATGCAAACCAGGTGAAAGGGTCGTTTGATTCCCAAAGGGGTTGCAACCCACAGGTTGAGAACCACTGTTAAAGGTACATAGACATAAAATAACTCCTGATAGCGTACTGTTATACCTATAGATAGTGCCTCACTCAGCCCTCATCAGCGAAACATCTTGCAGTATATTGGAATTAACACAGAGACCTGCAACTGAACAATGTGCAGAGAGTAAGAGACTTTGAAGCACTCAATACTAAGTGGGGTGTCTTTATCAAAGCCATCATCTCAAGGATCATGAGGAAGAGGATGTGGAAAGATTTTAAGAACCAGAGGTAGTGAATGTCTCCAGGGAAACAGTGTCTGTCAGATACAACAGGACTGATGCACATATGAACTCACAGAGACTGTGGCAGCATGCTCAAGACCTGTACAGGTTCAAGTCAGAAGGGATCCCAGCACTAAGGGGGGGAAGTGGACATGGGGTCCTACCCCTAACCAAGAAGCTATATGCAATTTGATACCTGGCAAAGGGAAATTCTTATTTTTCCAATAGAATGTCACTGTGTATATCAACCATACTCCAGGATAGGCTGAGTACCCAAAAGTAGTTGGCAAAACCAAAATAAACTCAATGTTATTTTTGAAAACTTTTTGTTTAATTTTGCTTTGTTTTGGCTTTTTTGTCTTATTGTTACTTTGCTTGTTTTGATTTTCATTTTGTCTTTGAGGATTTTTGTGGGTTTTGTTTCTCTCTCTCTCTCTCTCTCTCTCTCTCTCTCTCTCTCTCTCTCTCTCTCTTGCCTTGAAAAAAGATTATGAAGTTTGGTGGGTAGGGAGATGGGAAGGAAGTTTCTAGGAGAAACTGGGGGGAGGGAAAACATGATCAAATATATATTTTTTAATCTATAATAATGCCAGTTTTATTCCTCTGGCTAAGAAATCCAGAGGCAATTCCAGGTTTACATTCCTTTTTAATAGTTCATCATCAAGAGGTTAGTGCCTTTATTGCCTCTACAAGCTGGTTTACAAATTAATTTTAATGAACTCCCACTTATTAAAAAATCTGAAGTTCTTTGTGAGACACATACTCATTAAAAATACACATAAGCAAAAACAAAATTAAAACACACCATATAAAGATAAGCACTGTTAAGTTTTTTGAGATATGTATAATTTTACATGTACACACATAATTAGGAATTTTTCTATATATGTGAGCTGATACTAAATATGCTGCTTTTTAATTTGACTTTTAACACTTCCGTGCATAAGTGTAAAACTTTCCCACTGATAAACAAACGTAGAAAATGGGTCAAAATCCAAAATCCAACAAGATGCTGATAACAACAAAACTACCTAAAGAAAATACCTCCAGGTAGTTAGAAGTAAGATGAAGTTCAAAGGTACATTAGGAAATTCTAAGAGAAAAAAGCAGCTGCAAGACTTCAATCTCAGAGAAGAAAAGGTTTCAAGACCTGAAGCTCAAAGGGTAAGGACGGCTTCGGGAATGTCTTTGCTTCTAATGCATCACCACAAACTTGTTTCTTACTCTTTGTATTTCTTCCCTTATCTACTCCTCTTATCACTTCTTCAGGGTCCAAATGTCTTGTGGGAGTGTCCTCTTTAGTTTCTGGGACTGGCTGAGTAGGCTCTTCTCTAAAGCTTCCAGCTGCTTCTTGCCGCCCCTCCCCCTACTTTCACCAGAAGCCTGAAGATTTCCTCCTGCCTGTTGTGGTGGATCTTCTGAAGGATGGCCTTCATCAGCCTTTGGTGTGTTCTGGGCTGTTCCTTCATTCTCTTCATAAGACTTCATTCTCTTTGAATAAATTAACCCTGTAGGTATCTGGAGACTTTTCTCTGTTTTCGCACCTCGATTTATGTCACACCCAAAAGATAAAGAGTCCTGGAAGGAGCTGGGCCACTCACTCTTCTCTAGCAGGACTGAGTTGTTACTGAGGAACTAGTCCTGGATTATAAGGTGATCAAATAATTTGTATGAAAAAATTTTCAATTAAAAAGTCAGAGAAGGGCTGGGTGGTGGTGGTGCACACCTTTAATCCCAGCACTTGGGAGGCAGAGGCAGGTGGATCTCTGTGAGTTTGAGGCCAGCCAGGTCTACAGAGCTAGTTCCAGGAAAGTCAGGACTACACAGAGAAACCCTGTCTCAAAAAACTAGAAAAATAAAAAAATAAAAAAAGGGCTACAGAACCAGACAGAGTTTTCAAAATATGAAACACAAATGACTGAGAAATACTTTCAATGGTCATCATCTTAAACCAAATTATTACAAATTAAAAGCAGTTTGTGGTTGCATCTTACCCAAGTCAGAATGGCCAAGATCAATAAAAGAAAAGACAGCTCATGCTGGTGAAGATGTGGTTTAAGGCGAACACTCACCCACTGGTAAGAGTGTAAACTTGAACAGTCACTGTGAAAATCAGTGTAGGTTCCTTAGGAAGCTGGAACTAGATCTACCTCAAGATCCAGCTATACAACTATTGGGCACATACCCAAATGACTCTACATCTCACTATAGAGATATTTGCTTATTCATGTTCACTGATGCCCTAATCATAATAGCCAGAAGGTGGAAATGGTTTAGATATCACCAACTGATGGATGGAAACTTAAAATGTCATACATTTACACAATGGACTGCTATTCAGCTGTTAAGAATAATGAAATTTGTAGGTAAGTAGATAGAGCTAGAAAAAGTCATCCTGAGTAAGGTAATCCAGACCCAGAAAGGCAAATATTATGTTTTGTCTTATATGTGGATTATAGTAAGCTTTCTTGTCTGGACTGCCAGCCCAAAAATAATGACACAGAGATTTATTACTAATTATGAAAGCTTGACCTTACCTTAGGCTTTTCCACAACTAGCTTATAACTTAATTAACTCATTTATTTATTTATTTTTCTATTGCTTTTTTATTAAGAAATTTTTTATTCATTTTACATACCAATCACAGATCCCCCTCTTCCCTCCTCCCGCCTCTCCAGCCTACCCCCCACAACCCACCTCCCATTTCCTCCTACAAGAAGGTAAAGCCTCCCATGGGGAATCAGCAGAGCCTGGTACATTCAGTAGTAATTCATATTTTTAATCTATGTTCTTCCATGTGGCTTTTTTTAAAACCACTTCTCTCTTTCTGTACACCTGACTAGTTCCACATCTCCAGGCATCTCCCTGTTGTAATTAGCGCACCTAGATTTCCTCCTCCTCTTTCTCTCTGTCCCCGGACATCCCACCTGTCTCTCCTGCCTAGCTGTTAGCCATTCAGCTCTTTATTAAATCAATCACAGCGACACATCTTCACATAGTGTGCAAATATTCCACAACAGTGGATGTTAGCTTTTAAGCCTTAGATATGTGTGTTTCAATCAGAATAGCCACAGAGGTTAGTTAAGTAGTAACAGACAGGGATAGAAGAGGGGATCTTCCAATGAACGGAAATAGAATATAGTGTTATAAATGGATAAAGGAGAAATTAGACTATAAAGATTAAATGGTGAAGGAAATGGAAGGACAGGGTAGAGGAAGGAATATGGGTAGGGACAACTAACACTAAAGACATTTTGAAAATCGAAACCTACTACAGTAGAAGCTTCCTAAAATATATACATGTGTAAAAAGAATTTATATGGAGTCACCATTTGATGTGGGGAGACAATACCACAACTAGACATCTTATACCACCAAGTAAAACCTCCAGTGATATGAATGAGTTACATCTTGTTGAGCCGTTGGACAAAGGGATACCAAGGAAACCCAAAAGCACCTCAGAGTACTGCCAAGGATATTGGCTACCCCCCACAACCTGAAAATAAGGCCCTATTGCTGAAGATACCACTTACTTACGCCATTGAATGTGGAAGAATTGAGCTGGTACACAAAGAGAAGCTTCACTTCTACTGACTAGCACTCATGGTGCTATAAAGTACATTGCACAGCACCGGAGGATAAAAGTAATCACCAATATCACCCTCTATAAACCCTTCTACTTAACAGAGTGACCTGCCTGCAAGATACACTGGTTCAATAGTGTCACAAATTTTATGTGAATAACTAACCACTTTTTGATGGGATTTAAGGCCCATTTCATGAGAGGGAACCAATACCTGACACTGCTAAAGTGGCCAAGAACCTGTGACTAGACAGGTCATGGGCCCTAGGGAAAAACCTACTACTATTATTTTGCTAAAAGAAAATAGCAACAAAAATGTCTCCTGATAGCATATTTCTATATCCATAGATCAGTGCTTCACTTAATCCTCATAAGAGAAGCTTCTTAAAGTACATGAGAATTAACACAGAGACCGACAGGTGAACAATGTGCAGAAAGTGAGAGACTTTGGAGCACTTAATCCTATATGGAATATCTTCATCAAACTCCACCTCCTAAGGATCAGGGATCTATGAGGAAGAGGAAGAGGAAAGATTCTAAGAGCCAGAGGTGGTGGATGACTTCAAGAAAACAGTGTCTTCCATAAAGAACAGGACTGCAACTGCTAGATGAACCTTGATCCTGGTGCTCTGTGCATCCTGTGCCTTGCCATGGCTGACAAGGTAATCAAAGATCAGATTGCAAAGTTAAAGAATGCCTTATCTTTCTTTGATGAGGATGGAGATGGCATCGTTACTACCAGGGAGTTGGGGGTCATGGTGTGATCTCTGGGGCAGAACCCAGCTGGGGCTGAACTCTAGGACATGATCAGTGAGGTGGATGTCTATGGGAATGGGATCATTGACTTCCCAGAGTCTCTGACTGTGATGGTCAAAATTATGAAAGAAGCAGTGGGGGTAAGGAGGAGATCTGAGAGGCCTTCTGTACAAGGATGGAAATAGCTATAGCAGTGTTGCTAAGCTACATCACATTATGATGAACTTGGAGGAGAACTTGACAGATCAGTGAATGAATTGATCCTAGATGTTGACATGGATGGAGACAGCCAGATTGAAGGGACTGAAGTAGCACTGCCTTGTCATGATCTTGTTCTAACTCCACTTTGTGTCTGCTCAGGAACTTTTTGCAAATCTCTAATCCTTGGCAACCTCATCCACCTTGGCAACACATTTCAGTCTTCCTGTGACCCTGACCATGGTCCAAATGTATAACACCCAAAAAACCAGTCTTCCAAAATGAATACCACAAAGTTCCCCAGACCTATACCTGACATAATGTCATTTTGTTTTTTGTCTTTAAAAGCTTCGTGTCTCTCAGCTTCAATGCTATGAGTTCTTTGGAGCAAGAGCCTGCTCTCTGTTGCTGACTAATACAATACTCTGTTTGGGCCTTCTATGTATGGTGGTCTGGAACTTTCTCACCTGGACTTGGAGCCCCAGTGAGATTACCCCATGCATATGGAACTCAGCTTCATACTGGAGCTCCTCAGTCAGTGGGGAGGATGCAGGAGAGGTGCCACCTGAAGATGTTCCAGGGATGACTTCTGTGTTCCCAGACACCAAAGTGGATTGATTCTTCCTGATTCTTCTAGGAGATAAGGCTGTAAACCAATTCTGTTCTGGCTAAGGTGGATAGGCTTCTTGAGGAGCCCTCTTCAAGTTAAGGAGAACCAGCCTGCTGAGGGTTCTTCCTAAGGTTTGGGAAGGAAATGCCTGACAAGGAGCCTTCCCTGGTCTTCTCATGCTATATTGGGATGCCAATAACTGAGGACCCAGTTTTCTGATTCTGTCTCCCATTAGTTTATGGGAGACATGGGGTTTGGGTGGATGGCCAGATAGATTATTGTGTGAGTGACTGTGGATATATTCTGGGCAGGTTATGCTCAGAGGATGTCATCCTTGTTATTGGTGTCTCAGTTTCATCTTGTCGCCTTTGGTTGTCTGTCTTGAGGACAGGAAAGATGACCTGTCCTCCCAGCTCACTTTGACTTACTGGTGGCCAGAAGTCAACCTGGGGTATAAACCTCACTCTTAAGAAGAGATCCATGCACTGCCTTTGTCACCTGTTACATGAGTGGTGCTAATCCCTTTGTGGGATTATATTGACAGCTCCAGTAAACTCTGTCCTCTGATTTTGTTTGTTTGTCCTCCACAGACTCCCCACCTATCTGTTCCCTTTCCCTCCCAGGCTCTCTCCTTATTTGGTCCTTCCTCCCAATCATTTCTTTATCTGCTTCTCCCAGGTTCTCCACCCCTCAGACTTTCCTCTCAACCCCTTTCATTGCCGCCACTCACCTCCTGATTATGGTGTCACCAAGACCCAGAACATAGTCACCTCCAGTCCCCCTTCTCCCAGAGGACTCCCCTGTCTGGTTGGAGGGAGTTATATAGTCTCATCAGCCTGGCCCTGCATGATAAGGTCCCAGCCAGGGCAAGATATCTGTGATGTAGGGCACATGGTGGTTGTGGAGACACTGGAGCAGGATCTGTGAAGTGCGCAGGAGCATAGCAGCCTCCTCTTTATCTTCACAGAGAGCCCAGGCATCCAGGCAGCCTTGCCAGCTGGCAGCTCAGGACCCTATCTCATTGTGGCCAAGAGGTGTATGGCCAGTTTTTCTGTGTGGGAAGGGTTCCTCCAGCTGCATTTCTTGGGCAGGAGACTGAGATAAAAGCTATGCTGGATCCTTTCTATTGGGTCTCCAAACCTGCTTCCTCTAACTCACATAGGATGATAGTCTTTCTGGTTTGGGATTCCCTTGCCTTATGCCTGTGGTCTTCCATTGTTTCTGCCCCTCCCCCAAGCCTGGATACTGTTGCTTTTGTTTCTTTCTCAGTTACAGAGAGCAAATGCCTTTGGGGTAGGAAAATATTATTTAAAAAATATTGTCATATGCTGTTTTAGCTCACTGAAAAGCTGGCTCTGGAGATGAGACTTGGTCCACTCACTTCAGAACCAAGCATGTTTTTCTCAGCTTTCCTTTCAAAGCTCCTGTCCTGGGTCAGACTGGCTTCTTGACTCTGTGACAGGTAGAAAAAAGAGATAGACACTGTGCCCTTGAAAACAGCTAATGAGATGCTTATACATAAAAGGGATTTAAAAAAAGACCCTCTGTTTAAAATGGCTCAATAATAACTCCAGCTGTGACTGTTCAAATAATCATAGGTGGGCTTGTTAAATGTTAATATTCCTTCAGAAACAGATGAAATCGACAAGGCCAGTGGACCTTCACCTTAGTATCCAGTCCCTCCTGGCTTGTATGTAATTAGGTTTTTTTTAAAAAATATTTTATTTTATAATTAATTTAATTTTACATATCAGCCACGGATTCCCCTGTCCTCTCTCCTTCCACCCCCACTCTCCTCCGCGGTGCCCCCCCCCCCCCCCCCGTAATCCAACCCCATTCCCACCTCCTCCAAGGCAAGGTCTCCCCTGGGGATTCAGCCCAGTCTGGTGATTCAGTTGAGGCAGATCCAGTCCCCTCCTCCCTGGATCAAGGCTGAGCAAAGTATCTCAGTATAGGCCCTAGGTTCCAAAAAGCCAGCTCATGATGTAATTAGGTTTCAATTATATGAGGCCTCAAGGTTTTGTGGAGAAGCTAGTGTGTACACCCTGAAAACTAAGAATGGAGAGGGAGTCAACCTATGTAGCTATGGGAATGCTATGATATATACTGAGAAAAGGCCCCAGATATTACCAAACACCTCCCCCCCACACTTTGTGGAAAATTTCTTACAACAAATAGTAGATTTGTTTGTTAATGTTATTATGCTCATGGTATTAAATTTTTTTAGTCAAGAAAAATTTGTATATACAGGTTAAGATGGCTAAATGCAATTACGGATGTTTAGCTCTACCATACTACTTGGTTCTTATTTAAAAAAATAAATGTTTCCTCATTCAAGATTATCTATATTTTTGAAGCTCTTGCTGAAATGTCAAAGTTCTCTGTTTCTGTATCTTTAAAGCCATAGGACAGGGCAAGGTAGATATTAAAAAGTGATAAAAGCCTAAACAGAAAAAGTTGTCTAAAACTCCCCACAAAAGGTTAATATTTAAAAGTACGTGTACAGGCAGTCATAATTTGCTACAAAAGTCATATTTACAGTTTGGATTCTAAGAAACAATAGATATGAGAGAAAAATGTTTAAAAGAATGAGGTTATATTTTTGGTAAAAAGGGTTAAAAAGAAAGGATAATATTTTGAATAAGGATGAATTTTGTATGATAAACTAAGATTTTTGTCCTAGAAATAAAAATGAACAGATGAGGACAAAACCAAGCTGCAGAAGGTATGACTAAGTTCTACAAGTTAATGGAGGCCATGACTTAAGGATGATATATGTTTGGTGATTTAGAGTTACAAATTCCTGATGGTGTAATGATCTGTTCATGGTAACAAAAATTGACTTAAAAATATATGCCTAATTGAGATAATCACTTATGTCTTTGCTAACTTTCTTAAGCTTTAACCATTTGAAGAAGTTAAGTCATAACAAAAACTACAGTAAAAATTATGTATGTAAATTAAAAGTTCTATTAAATTAATTTAGATCTTATAAAAGTATACTATAAAATTGATTTTTAAATGTGGCTCTCAGTTTCTCCATAGACTATATTTCTGGTTTAAAGTTTATTTTGGTATTAAAAGAGCTTCAGTTAAAAAACTGAAAAATTTAAGGATCAAAATCATAACAGGGATAAATTAATTTATAAATGCTAATCTTATAAGAGTTACTTATTGTGAATTCTTAAAAAAAGGGTAATTAAGACATACAAATTATCAGTCACCTTATAGTGATCAAACATTTTTAATGTGCTCAGAATTATGTTTGTAGCCTCACTAAGTACAAATGTAAATGTTGTCAAAGATAAGCCTAAAGCAAAGAACTCAAAACACGTGTTTTTGGAGTCCACACAGCAAAGAAGTATAGACCTCAAATGTCAGTGTTGCTGAAGTTGGGGAGCTTTGTCTATACCTGCACATGCAGTAATGTGGTGGTATTGTGTTCCCCAAAATATTGTGTACCTTAATAAACTTATCTGGGGTGAGAGAACAGAAAAGCCACTAGTTAGGCAGTGATAGCACACGCCTTAATCCTAGCATTCCAGAGGCAGAAATCCATCTGGGATCTCTGTGAGTTCAAGGCCACATTGGAAACAGCCAGGTATGGTGACACACGCCTTTAATCCCAGGAAGCAAGCCTTTAATCCTAGGGAGTGATGGTAGAAAGCAGAAAGGTATATAAGGCGTGAGGACCAGAAACTAGAAGCATTTGGCTGGTTCAGCATTTGGCTGGTTAAGCATGTGACTGGTTAAGCATTTGGCTGGTTAAGCTTTCAGGCTTTGAAGCAGCACAGTTCAGCTGGGATTCATTCTGGATGAGGACTCAGAGGCTTCCAGTCTGAGGAAACAGGACCAGCTGAGGAACTGATGAGGTGAGATAGCTGTGGCTTGTTCTGTCTCTCTGACCTTCCAGTGTTCACCCCAATAACTGGCCTCAGGTTTGATTTTTTAAATAAGAACTTTTAAGATTCCTGCTACACAGTACAGTATTCACTTGTACTGTTTAAATGCAGGCTAATAAAAACCAAACACAAGGAAATCACTGCCATATTAGGTAGCATGAGTGACAGATATTACTCTTTCCCCCCCAAATCTCTACTGGACCTCTTGCTTTGAGAAGGCTATGTGAGCTTGGCTACTGGGGCAAAATTCTCCGAAGTTGTGGGTAGGCTTGGTGCAGGAGAACTTGGTATCCCAAGCCTGCGGCAGAGTTCCCTATGGGGGAAGTTGTGCTCCCCTACCTGGTACAGGAAGCTTCAAGGGTGGAGTTACTGGAGTAAAATTACCCATAGCTGTGGATGGGGTTTGAGCAGGAGGCCATAGTGGCATAGTGCTTATAGTGAGGTTCCTGAGTAGTATTGGCATGCCTAACTAGAGCTAATGACTTATTTTTGAAAACTGTTTTTTTTTAATAAGTATCATTGGGGACTTTCTTTCAACATATTTCAATATAATATAGAGTTAGTATACAGTAATACTTCACTGTCAATATCTACAAATGGTTACTGAATGTGTTTCCTAAATATGTAGGAGTTTTTCCTTTTCATTCCAGCTGTATAATGACATTGACTGTCCAACACACATGGATCTTTCTCCACATTTCTCTCTGATAAGGTGTTAGAAGGATTAGAAGCTATGAAAGAAATGGATGACAGACAGATCTGAATCTGTCAAGTGGGTCTTAGCCATGGGCTTTAGAGGTCCACTAGCAAACACATCCTACCCCACAAATCCTGAAAAAGAAAGTAGATGACAAAAGAAAGCAAAGACAGCTGTCATGCTCCTCAAACATTAATGGCTGAAAACTTGGTAGGTGAGGTCAATAATGGTTTAGAATTTGATGACACAATGAGATTCTCAGGCTTGTGAAATAGATCAGTAGTGTTCCAAGAGCTCACAGTTGACTGATAAGCCAGCAACAAGCTGTGAAAGACATGTAAGGAAAGCTGTGTCCTCATTAGCTTTGATGGTCCAGATAGCTGACTGCCCTGCCATGTCACCTATCATTGATTGAGTTGAAGACAGCATCACTGGTTAGTAAAGGATCCATCTATCTTTATTGTATACTCTGGGTAATATGGTTAAGTATACATATCAATATTTACCACTGACATTTCTAAGTGTCTGTAGCTATAAATACATTCACAGTGATATGAAACTGCCACCACTGTCCATTTTCACCACTGAAATGCTGTCCTCATTGAATGCCATCTCCTTTTTCTCTGTTCCAGCTCCTAGCAACCACCTTTCTACTTTTTTTTAATAAGTAAAAAAAAATTGTTTTTTGAGTTGATGACCCCAGGAACCTCCTTAGTGGAATGGCATGGTGAATGACCTTGTATAATGGTGTTATAGTTTGGGTGTGACCTGTCCATGAAAACAGCTCATGTGTTAAATTATTGGTTCCAAGATAATAGTGCTATTATGGTAGGATTTGAACTCTTAAGGAGATGATATGTAGCAGTAGGAAATAGATACCAGGAGGTGTGCTTTCAAAAATTTTACCACATCCTTGGTCCCTTCTCTACTTCCTATCCATTATAAAATCAGTAGCCTCTGCCTCCTGTTTTCAATTCAAATACCCCAAATCAATACAGCCAAGGACTATAAACTCAAATCTCTGATACTGAGCAAAACTAAATAATTCATTCCTTTAATCTGTTCTCATAATCATTTGGGTCACAGATATGGGAAGCTAAGCAACACAGAGGCTTTGGAGTTATGGGCACTCAACTTAATGTTTTATTTCTTGACATTACAATGATTTGAAAGATAGACCAAGGTTAACAGAAACCATACTTCCCCAAGGCTAACAATATGTAGGTGAATCCCTCCCTCCTCTTTCTCTCCCTCTCTCTCTTTCATGATGCTTGGCAGTGGTACCACTCTTTGTCTCTGTGTCTTTCTGAGTCATTTCTGCCTCACTATGCCTGTGTCTTTTCCCTCTAATTCTTTAATGAATGGTAAGTATCTTAGGTTATCTGTTGCTGTAATAAAACATCATGACCAAAAGCAACTTGGGAATGAAAAGATTTGTTTCATATTACAGCTTATAGTTTATCATTCAAAAACATCAGGGCTGGAACTCCCTGATGGCTGCAGGAGCTGATGCAGAGGCCATAGAAGAATGCTGCTTACTGGTTTGCTTCCCATGGCCTGTTCAAACCACTTTATTATACCATCCAAAAACATCTGACCAGGCATGGTACTGCTGTCAGTGGGCCAGGCCTTCTGACATCAATAATTAATCAAGAAAATGAAGTACAGACTTTTAGCACAGATCTTATGAGGTTATTTTCTCAGCCAAGAGTTCCTCTTCCAAAATGACTCTAGAATGTGTTAAGTTGACATAAACATAACATAAAATCAACCAGGACAGTAAGGAAATGCTATCCAAAATCTGGCTGTCTGATTGCAAGTTTTCTTCTACTGACACTTTCTGCCTTCATAAAGAGCTCCAGGTTACCATGCTTTTGATTTATCTGGGCATATTAACAGGCATAGAAAGGTGTGTATGTATGCAATCTATGTTAGGTAGGGCATAAAATACTCCCTGGTTTGTAGGATTGACACCCTATAGTGGATCTGCCCTCCTTATTGTCAGCCCACGTGTGCCTATAACTGTATATATGTTTATGTGTGCAGCTCTCTCTCTCTCTCTCTCTCTCTCTCTCTCTCTCTCTCTCTCTCTCGGTGTGTGTATATCCTCAGGTTTCAATTTGATGATTGGATCAACGTCATGGCTGGTGTCTTTGCCTCACTCCTTGATTTCACTATTTTTTTATGTCATGATACTTTATGCCACCGTATTCATTTGTTTATTACTCATTTATTAATATTGGTATTTATTTTTTTTCAGACTGGGTCTCATTATGCTTCCCTGAAAGGCATGAAATTCACTACATAGGTAATATTGGTCTTGAAGGTCACCAATATTAAAGATGGTGCTATGTTTATCGTCTTTATGGTTAAATGTTTGTGTCTAAACTTTATCATGTGTCTGCACCAACATTCAGAATTGCAACTGTTAGAGGGTGCATGCATCCATCCAGTTGTCAGTAAATATTGCTATAGGACTCTTCTATGAGTTTGTATAGATCGTACTTCCAGGAGTAGATCTCCAGGGAAAAAGCCTGGATCCTCAAACACAATCAGTTCTTTCTTTCAGGTATTGATCTTGCAGAGTGTACTCTCCATATCCAAAGAGGTCACCCTATTCTGTTTTGTATTTCTTTTGAGTTGCCCAGTGTTCACTGTCATCATGGTCTTACTCAACAAATCTGTCAATATCCAAGTAGAGGATTTTGATTTGGCTACCATAGCATGGCTCTTTTGCAATACCTCCATGGACCTTCCACCGTGGTGAGTGTGGTACTTAGATAATGCCATTATCTTTTACCCTTGCATGGCCTTTGTGGGAATGCAGAGAGCCTGCAGTTACCACCAGGGCGACAACTGCAGCAATGCCAGAGTTTGTCACTGATACACCTACCAGGATACCTTCATCCCTTTGTATATTTGTGTAGCTCAACACCAGCTACTGGCCTCCACCATTCTTGTGATGAATGGGACAGTCTCCCTCATTTTTGCTTTTCCAAATCTGTACACAGGGAGATTACAAAAGAATGTCACTTATAATCCATTTGTCATTTCAGCAGTTCTGAACATCATTGTCAGCAGCTTTGTCTTCCTTGCTGTCTTATGCAATTGTTTCTCTGGCTTATACAAGGAAGGCATAGCCTTTCCACCATCTTTCCATAAACTTTTATACCCATCTACTCAGAAAGTTGGAATTGCCAATGTAATGGCAATGAGTGACAATGTAGTGGCAACGATCAGCCTGTCACATCATCCTCTGAAACCAAGGTAAAACAAAAACAGGTCTATTTACAATATCATGATAAGAGAATCCCCATGATATCTTCCAAAATTTCTTAGGGTTGACAAGATTGTTGGTCAGAATCTTCCCTATATATTACAAGTACTGAACATTTCCGTATTTCTTCTGTATCTCCTCCTTTCTTTGAACCTTTTAATAGACATTCTTTTCCCCAAAGTATTTTAGAGTTTATTCTTCCCATTATATCTTTTTATCCCAATAAACCACAATTTAATTCTCTAAAACTGGACAGTTCTTTGCCTGAACACACCATACTTTTAAATCCTTAATGATGTTTCCCTGTTAGCAAATCATTAAAGTCGGTTTTGGATTATTTGATAACAAATCCATGGCAATACATATTTTATCCATGTGTACTTCAATATGCTTTTATTCTGTAATGCTTTTAGAATTCAGGGCATTAGAGCAGGCAGGCTCAGTCCTTGATGGCTGTTTTGCTTTTGGCAGCCACAATGTTGCTCAGTTGTTCTTGCTTTATAAAGGGGAGGGACATATTTCTCTATTCTTTCATTTAGGGCCTGTTTTAGTCAGTTGTCTGTCACTGTAAAGAGACACCATGACCATGACAACTCCTATAAAAGAAAGCATTTAATTGAGGCTGGCTTACAGTTTCAGAGACTTAGTTCATTATTGTTATGGTGGGGAGCGTGGTGGCACACAGGCAGACATGGTGCTGGAGAGTAACTGAGAGTTACTCTGGATCTGTAGGCAGCAGCAAGGGAGAGACATTGGGCCTGGCTTGAGTATTTTGAAAGCCCAAAGCCCACCCCAGTGCTATACTTCCTCAAACAAGGCCACATCTACTCCAATAAGTCCATACCTACTCCACCAAGGCCACACCTCCTAATGCCACTCCCTAAGCATTCAAAAATATGAATCTATGGGGACCATTCTTTTTCAAACCACCACAGGGCCGATTGGTTCTTGAAGACTTCCACCAGCTCCTTGGTACATAACCTGCACAATACTGTAATGCGTAGTTTTGTGTTCATGCTTCCCACACTATGAGTGAGATTGTTGAGCTTGCGATTATGCCCCATCTTGAAGATGTTTTTGGTCACCCATGGGCCTTGCTTGTTGCAAGGACTATGGTCAGAGGGAGTTCAGAGCCCTGGATGCTACAACAAAAGGTGCAACATCCATTTTGAAAGGATAAAGTGATTGCTCTTCTACAATCACATTGCTGCTACCACACCAAACATGCTATCCATTCCTTTCCTTCCTCCCTTACACTCTTCCTTCCTTCATTTTGATTTTATTTGTTTGGAGACAGGAATCTCATTGTGTCAATCAGACTTGTCTTTGAAATATAAGTCTTAGGGCAGGGTAAATGTGAAGGAAATTCAAATTAACTAAAAGCAGAAAGAAAAGTGCTGCACAAGAGAGATTAAAGCGTACCCAATAGAACTATGCAGGGTTTTCGAAGAAGAGTGTAAATTACCTTTTTCTTTTTTCTTTTTTCTTTTTTTTTTTACTTTTTCTTTTTCACAGTGAGTTTATAGAGGATTTCAGTGACTCAGCTTATAACTCTAAAGGCTGCTTTCTTAGTTTTGGTTACTATTCTTATGATGAAACAAGCAAGGTGGGGAGGAAAGGGTTTATTTGGCTTATGATTTTACTACCATAGTCCATTACTGAAGGAAGTCAGGACAGGAACTCAAACAGGGCAGGAACCTGGAGGCAGGAGCTGATGCAGAGGGCATGGATGGGTGCTGCTTATGGCCTTGCTCCCCATGGCTTGCTCAGCCTGCTTTCTTATAGAACCCAGGACCAGCCCAGGGATAGTTCTACCCACAATGGGCTGGGCCTTCTCCCATCAATCAATAGTTAGGAAAAATGCTCTACAGGCTTTCCCACAGCCCAGTCTTATTGGAGGCATTTTCTCAATTGAGGTTCCCTCCTCTCAGGTGACTCTTGACTGTGTCAAGTTGACAAAAAATTAGTGAATACAGTTGCTAAAAAACTACCACCCTTTCTAACATTGCCCAAGGAGTGTAATTTGCAATAATGTCTAAGAATAAGAATTCTTTTCACTGTACATAATCATAAGGTGTATCTGAGAAAAAAGGAGTGTTGAGAACATAAGATTATACATAATTTTAGCACTAAGTAAGACAGCCTAATTACTGTCCTTGAGGTTCTTGACTGAAGTGCCTCTGGGAATGTATACTGGACCTCAGTGAATACATTTTGTTTATTGACTTTGAGAAGATACCCTTGGAAAAACATATATTTTCTTAGCGGGACATTTGGACTGTACCAGTGATATTTGAAGTTTCCTTCCTAACATCCAGCCTGTCATCTTCCCAGCATAGGTGCAGAGGATCTCATGAGGTGCTGTCCCTTGTTGAGATTACTCTTGGTGGTTAATGGCTGTTGGGGAAGAGAAGTCATTTTTCTTCAGGAGTGAAGCCACTGTTAAGTTGATCATGCTCTAGTAAATAACCCCATGCAAGCAACCCTAACTTAATTCAGTTAATTAAAAAAAGAAAAAGAAGACACAAATAGGAGAGAGATGTGTTAGGCAGAAAGGTTCCAGATGTGAAGGAATGTGGGGAGTGGATGTGATGAAAATACATGACATACATGCATGAAATTAAAAAAAAAAGATTAACCATATTTTTAAAACAGAAAATTTACACTTTAGAGGGATGAAGCAGGCTGGAGCAGAGGGGGGAGATTCTGTAGCTCAGTGTCAGTAGAATTCACATGATCAGGGGAATTTTTTTGACATATTGCCTGGGTTTTTTTGCTCACAAGCATGGGGCAGACTTTCTGGCACATTTACACAATGTGGGCTTTCTCACACATGCTCTATTTACTACATACAGCTCTGAACACAACTTCACACATCTCTTGTCTCATTATCATCCTGAGTCTCTACCCAGGGGTGTTTGTTTTAGTGTCTCCTGGATCATATGGCCCAACCAGGAAAGCAGACTGCATAGCAGTCCTGGACCTGTTGAAAAATCTTATCCTGTTCCAAAACCAACTCTCGGTGCCAGTTTCTGTTATAGCTTGCTTTCTCTTGCTGTGATAAATTCCATGACCAAAATCAACTTGGGGAAGAAACATTTTATGCCACCTCACAGGTTACAGCCTTTATTAGTTACTCTTTTGTTGGTATGATAAAACACCATGACCAAGGAAACTTATAGAAGAAAAAGTTTGTTTGGACTGATGGTTCCATAGGGGTAAGAGTTCATCATGGTGGGGTAGTATGGCAGCAGACAGGCATGGTGGACCACAGTAGGAACATGAAAGAGCAAACTGTAAGTGGTATGAGGCTAACTTTCAAAGCCCACTTCTGGTGATGTATGTCTTCCAGCAAGCTGAACCTCTTAAATCTCCCCAAATAACATCAGTAACTAAGGACAAAGTATGCATATGCCTGAGGCCATGGGACATTTATCATTCAAGCTACCATATTCCACTTTCTGGCTCCAGTAGACTCATAGCTATGTCATGCAAAATACATTCAGTTCAACCCCCGCCCCCCATAGTCTTCAACAGTATCAACACTATTTAAAAGTCTAAAGTCTCTTACAATTTCTTAGCTGTAATCCCTTATAAATTCAAAATGCAAATTGCATACTTCCAACATATAACAACATATTACCATTCCAAAAGAGAGGAATGGAGGCCTAGTGAGGAAATATTGAACCAAAGCTAGACCAGAACCCAGCAGGGCAAACATCAAATCCTAGCTCCATGTCCAGTGTCAATGGATGGCTCTACCCCTCCACCTTTGTGGCCTATAGTATACATACATTTCTCTCTTGGACTGGTCCCAATCCCCGTATGCAGCTCTGGCAGGCCTTGCCCTTCCCCCATTCCCTCTTCCTTGCCCAAACCCATTAGATTTCATTCCTAAAGCTAGCCACCAAGGTCTATTCTCCTATTTGGCCACTTCCTTCTCCTGAGGCTGAATACCAAGATTCAGCTATCAAAGTATTGACATCCAGCAATCAAAAGCCCCTTTGGCTTGCTCAAGTAACAAGCCCAATTAAAATCAAACACTTCATCCTAACACAAGGATTTCCCCTGTGTACCTTTATGAACTGCCATTTGCCTATGGGCCATGTCTGTATCCAGAGGCAGACCTTTGTCTCTCCAGGGCAAATATCACCCCCTCCATCCCTTGTTCCTTTCCCCTTCTTCTTTGTCCTCTGTCTCCTGTCTTTGTCTAAAATTCTCTGTCCTTTGTCCCTCTGGGGCAAATAAATCTCCTTTGTGCTGAGAACTTGGTCTTGGGGTGTCCTGAGCTAATAACAAGATCCTTTCACTGTTCCTTTTTACCTTTCTGCTCAGGCTCATAGTAGTATTCCCTCTCTCCATTTTTAACACTTTGACTTATCCTTTTAGTTGAGCTAGAGGAAATGTCCTTAAGGAACTTTTTACACCATCACTCTTACCCATCATGTGGCTTCTTCTATCCATCTTTTCTGCTCTTTTAACATGTGTTGACATATGTTCCCACACTGGCTCTTAAAGAGATGGTCTTTAGTAGCTGATAGGTAGGAGTTATGCAAGAAGTGCAATCTATGGAACAAAGACTATTAGAAGGAAAACTCATATTGTGCATAAATGCTGTTTCTTTGAGCAATGAAATTGGAGATGCCCTCAGAGCTCTGTTTCAAGCTATTACATTCTATTTATTTTGTAGATAGTTGACTTCAAGGAACTGAATTCCCTTGTGTCCCATCTTGCAGTCTATTCTTGGAATTTCTTCTGGGGCACCAGGAAGGACACATACTTAGAAAGTACCTGAAAATAAAGTCTATGAAAACATACTTTGGGGCAGATCAGTGGCAGAGAAATTTTCTAGCACACACAAGTCTTGGGGTTCTATCCATGCATCAAATAACAACAAATGAGTAATATAAAACCTTCCCAAAGCCATGCATGGTGGTACAGACCTATAACCCCACCACTTAGGGAACTGAAGCAGGTAATTTTCCTTTAGTGTCACATTACCCGGGGCTAAACAGGAATTTCAAGGAAAGTCTTTTGTACACAGAGAGAGCCTTTCCCCCCAAAATAGATAGATAGATAGATAGATAGATAGATAGATAGATAGATAGATAGATAGATAAATAAATAAATACCACAAAACATTGATAGAATTTTAGACTAAAACACAAAAAGAGAAATCATGAGTAATCCCAGCATTCAAATGTCTTGCTTTGAATCTCCCCTACTTACTTTGTGATAGGAATAAATAAATAGATAAACAAATACCACACTAGAGTATGCACTTATTCTTCTCTTTGTATTTTAGATTCACCTCCTGTTAGATATTTTGCTTGGTTAAGAAATTGTCTGCTTTGACATGAGACAACATTGCCGTGAATGAATTTGCTTCAAATTAGTGTATTCTAAGTATTAAACTGTATGTATGTACCAGAATTAGTTAAACCTTGTGCATTCCAACTATTTATTTATTGATTGATATTTGTATATTGGTTTTTGAGACAGTTTCATTATATAGTCCTGCACAGCCTGCAATTCAGTATGTAGATTGCTTGCCTTGAACTTTGTCATTCTTCCTCTTGTCTCCTAAGTGCTGAGATTATACTTATGAGTTATATAGATTGATAAGTTTTCAATGATGCATTTTTTAAAATTATTTTCTTAAAGTATGCTCATGTCAGAAATACTTAAAGTCATTGAGCACCCAGGTACTATTTAAATACCATAAGCTGGTGCTGGGGTAGGCAAAAAATAAAGCACTTATCTAACATCTTCAAAGTGCTGATTTCATCCCTACCACCATCAAAACTAAACCCAACATAACAAAATAAAATACTCCTGATCTAAGCTATCCCCACAAGACTGTGTCCTGCATGGTTCCCATTTTCCATAACAGCCAAAATTATGCTATGACATTTGGCAATGCTTAGTTGATTCAGCTATAAAACAAAGCAATAAAATGATGATGTATATATTTTTAAGAGGGGTGGCAGTGTGGATGTTTGCTCCCTGATCATTTCTTTAGCTTTATTCTTAGATTTTTATGTTCCTCCTGTGTATGAGATACACCACAGCACTAATAACTTTTAAAAAATACCAGGAATTTCTCCATCCCTGTTAAATTTTATCTTAATGACATATAGAGTTGCTATTTATTTTGCAACCATGATTTTATTATACAAACTATTTTATATCATGCTGTTTATATTCACTTTATTGCCAATACCTTCCTTTGGGTTACCTATAATCATAGTGACAATGGCTATAATCAGAAAGACTAAAAACAACTAGGCATGATGCTTCATGCCTGTGATTTTAGTACTCAGAATAGGAGGGCAGGAAGATTGTGAATTTTTGACCAGACTAGATTAAAGAAGGAAGTCCAGACTCAGAGTGGGGAGGCTACACAATAAGACTATGTACGAAAATTCTCTGACAGAGTGGTACAAGGCTGTATTTCTAGCTACTCAAGAGGCCAAAGCAGAAGTGCACATTTGAGGCCAGTCTGAGTTATACAGTGATTTCTAGGCCAGCCTGGGCAACTTGGTGAGGAACTATCTCTTAAAAAAATGTTTAAAGCAGTCACTGTAAAAAAAAGTTACAAAGAAACTGGGACCTTCATGTCTTGCAGCCAACAGTGAAAAATTGTTCAACCACTTTTGTGAAACAGTTTAGTTATTTCTAAAATAATGGACCAGACATGGCACAACCTTACCCCAATTCAGCTCCTCAGGGTCCACCCAAGAGAAATGAGAGCATATACTAACACAAAATTTTATGTATGCTTTTCCATGTTATGTAAAGCTTAGAACTAGTCCAAATGTCTGAATTTTATCGGTGAATGGGCAAACTGCTGAGGTCTGTGCCCTGAAACATGAGTTAGAATAAAAGAGGGCAAATTTCTCATGCTGCAATATGGTTAGACTGTGAAAACATTATTTTAGTAGTGGGATGTAGTGGCTCATACTTCCCATGCCAGCATTTGGCAGGAAGAGGCAGGAGGATTGTCACAATTTCAAGGCCAGCCTGAGAACATTGTTCCAGGCCAGCCCTAGATACAGTCATACTCTTACACAGCTAACTCAAAACAGCACAGCTGATAGGGAAAGTAGAACTTTTTAGAAGAGGGTGTAATTTGGGGCACATATCTTTTATTCTTTCATTTTTCTTTATTAAGAAAATTTCTACTCACTCCACATACTCTCCACAGATTCCCCCCTTCTCCCTCCTTCCACCCCACCCCTCTTTCCCAAGCCACCCCACATCCCCCAAATCGAGGTCTCCCATGGGGAGTCAGCAGAGCCCAGCACACAGAGCCTAGGCAGGTCTAAGCCCCTTCCCACTGCACCAAGGCTGTGCAAGGTGTCACACCACAGGCACCGGATTCCAGAAGCCTGCCCACGCACCAGGGACGGATCCCAATCCCCCTGCCTGGGTGTGGGGCACATATCTTGATTGCAAGAAGTGGTGAGTCTGGAGGACTTTGAGTTTCTGCCAAGTGGCTTCTTTATTTTATATATATATATATATGGAATTTTGTCTTAATCCTTGATAGGAAAGACAGTGCATTTTTTTTTTTTAACATTTCCCAAAGCATCCACAGTATGGATCCTTTGCAGTACCTCCATGAGCCTCCCAACTGTAGCAAATGTGGGTGGTACTTTCAAGAATCCAGTCTTCTGCCCTAGCATGACCTTTGTGGGGTTATGGAGAACCTGCATTTATCACCATAACAGCAACTCCATCAATATCACAGTGTGTCACAGAAACACCTACCATGACACTCTGCTCCCTTAGATAATTGTGTTGCTCAACACCTACAGTTGGAACACCCACATTCTCAGAACAGTCTCCGGTGTCTGAGACTTAGGAACATTTACAAGGGGAGACTGGAAGAATGCGATATAGAATCCACCCATCCTTTTATGGACTGTGCACATGATCATTAGTCCTTGTGTGTTACTGTTCTATGCAATTACCATTCAGTTATGAGTATTATGAGGATTGTCTTTCCATTATCTTTCCATATACCCTTCCAGCCAGATACTTAGAAAGTTGGAGGTGCCATGGTAGTGGGAAGTATAGCTAATATCCTGTTTTTGCTAAATACTATGAATTTCACTTTTATAATATTTCTCTGGATATCCAAGTATATGTAGAGATTTAAAAATGAATTTATGGCTTGCATGGCTTCACAAATTAAAAATTCCCAGAGAAGTGGACAGTGTTATTGACATGTCTACATAAATTTTCCCGGGATTTAAAACTGACCAATGTGGTCTGTAACTGAAAATAGCTCCATGACTCCATCCAACATCTTTTCTAGTTTACTTGGTACTTTAATTCATTGTTTGGAGTATGGCTTTCATTTTTTAAAATCTTTTCTGTTTTCCAGTATGTATAATAGGACCTGGGCTTTAATTACTGTTTGTAAACAATCATAAACCCAGTGTATACTGAAATGAGTGTCTGAGCACATTAAACTGTTACATCACATTCTGAATCCAAAACTAAAAACTAATGTAGTCCTATAGACCATGTCATGATAGTAGCATCACTCAACCCTGTGAAATGTTAAAATATATATAAGGAATTTTTCCAGTACATTGTGAGACTCAATACTCTTGAAGATTTCAAATGTGTTTTTTTGTTGTTGTTGTTGTTGGTTTTTTTTTTTTGAGACAGGTTTTCTCTGTGAAGCAGTCCTGGCTGTTCTAGAACTCACTCTGTAGACCAGGCTGGTCTTGAGCTCACAGAAAAGAATGCATCTTTAACAAATGGTTCTGGGGAAATTGGATGTCCACATGCAGAATAATGAAATTAGACCTGTATCTATCACACTACACAAAAACTAACTCAAAATGGTATTGCTGCCTGGAGGGCCAGCCTCCAGCAGAATCTAGGGTATGCAAAAATAATCCACTAATGCAATTAAGGCTAAACTTTTTCTATCTGAGAGGTAAGGAAGGAAAGAAACACATGCTTTCTGATGGCAACTTTCTCTTTTTACTTCGTCTTGAAAAATCCCTTTCTGAAATTCTCTCTGTCTCCATACAGCTACAGTCTCCGCACAGCTACATTTTCCACACACCTCTTCTACAGAGCTATACATCTCATCTACATAGCTCTCTTTTCTATCCACGCATCTCTCCTCAGCAGCTATATCTCTTCTCTCCATACATCTCTCTTCTATACACACTTCTCTCTACTCTGCTATATTTCTTCTCACACAGCTACATCTCTCTTCTACATCACTCACTCCTCACAGAACAAACTCTGGACAATATATGAATTACATTTTCAGGGTCACACAGCATTTCTTGAGTAAACAATAAAAAATAGAGCCATGAGAAATCACACAGTTTCTCTTAGGCTAGGGATGTCACACTGACCGTCTGGAAGCGAGTAACCATGGCAACGCTTGGCCGTGCAGGTGGGAGGCATGTAGCTTGAGAGACATCATGAAAAGTGACATTGAAATTGAGGACCTGAGCAATAAATAATTAGTTGGCTGAACCTCGAGTCCTGCATGATACGTGCAGAGAGTTAATTGCTGAGAGAATCTGTACAGGCAGTTGTGTCTTTAATGTTATCAACCAGGCTTTTGCAAGTGAAAAGCTGCCACGAAAGTTGCTTCATGCCTGACCCTGGTTCAACAGACACCTGGGGATCTGTCCCTGTGCAATTCATTTATAGGGGCAACTAGTCTGCTTTGAATTTGTTCTGAGGTCTTAAATCAGCTAATGGTGTAAATAACTGTCTTTGTAACTGAGAATATCATTACTATTCCTTTTTTCCTATGTCAGTCTGAGCTATAAAAATATGCCAGTATTATTTCTATTCATCAAAATTATACAGCTTATGAAGAAATCATCTTCCTGACATTCCACAGATATATGTGCCCCAAATAGATGGAATATATACAAGAGATAAACACACAGACAGTGGAGAAAATACCCATAGCTGTTTTTAGGGAAGAAATGTAGTGGCACATGATAAAAATTAGACAGAAACAACCCGTTTTCAGAGTCTGCAGTCACGTAAGACTTGCTTAACAAGATTCCCCCATCAGAGAGTTATTCATCTGGTGGGTTGACACCTGAATTATTAATTGCCATCTGTTGTATTTATGGCATGACCTGTGACAAAATGGATCAAAGACACAAACCTGAAACCCCCAATGATTGGTGTTAGAAACTATGCCTTAAAGAAGAGGAATAAACAAAGGGATGGTAGACAGGTCTGAACCAGTCAAGTGGGTCTTAACCATGAGCAGGGCAGCCTGCTAGAAAAAAATCCCTCACCCTGAAAAGGCTATACAAGGAAGCATTTGATACAAAAATATAAGGACCTGCATTGTTATCCCCCAAAGATGTCATGGCATTCATACACGGATGACTGAAACTTGGAAAATAAGCTCAGTGAGAGTTGGAATTTCATGGCACAATAGAATTCTCAGAACTGTGAACTAGGCCAAGAGCTCACAGGTCACTGTGAAGCAAGCAATGGGCCCTGAAGGACACTTGAAGAGAGCTGTGTCCTTGTCAGCCCTGCTGGCCCAAGCTAGAGACACATTCTGCTACATCACTGGCCCCTGGTTCATGTGAAGACAGCATCACCGGTTAGGAGAGGCTCAATCCATCATTGTTTTACACTCTAATTAACGTGAATAAATGCACATATCAGAATTTACCACTGATCTTTCTAAGTGTACAGTTTCACGGCTATGACTGTATTCACAGTAAGATGGAAATGTTGCCACTGCCCACCTTCTCTAGCTGAAATATATTCTCATTGAATTCCATCTCCTGTTTCTCCATGACCTGGTTTCTAGTACCTACCATTCTGCTTTTGGTCTTGGCAAAGTTGACTTGGCCCAGGAATCTCCTTAGTGGAATCACATGATATTTGACTTTTTCTGACCAGTGTATTTGTTTTATTTGTTTATTTGTATTTTTATCTGTTCTCAAGCTTCATCCATGTGCCATCCATGTGAGAACTTCTTTTTTATTACCAAGTCTATAAATAGGAATAATATTCTATCACCTCTACAGTTAGCCCCTAATTTTTCATGATGGTGTATAGTTTGGATGTTGCCTGTCCCGCAAAGGACTCTTGTATTAAATCATTGATCCCTAGCTGTTGGTACTACTTTGAGAGGATTTGGACACTAATGTTATAGCATTTCCAAGGAGGAAGTAGAACCCAGGGTATGTGCCTTTGAAGATATTCCCTCCTCATCCATGTTCCTTTTTCTGTCTCTGGATTCTGACCACTACAACTTGAGTTGTCTTTGCCATCTGATCCCACCATAGTCATAATCTGCTCTACTGCCTATCTGGAATCCAAACAGCCAAGGACTATGGTTTCAAATCTCTGGAACTGAACTAAAGTAAATAATTCTGGAACCCATTAAGTTGTTCTCTAGGATAGTTTAGCAATAGCTACAGAAGCTAGCCAACAGGGAAGCTTTAAGTTGTGGAGTTTAAACTTTGTTGTTGTGGTTTGAAAGAAAATGGCCCCATAGGCCCATAGGAAGTGGCACTATTAGGAGATGTGGCCTTGTTGGAGTAGGTGTGGCTTTGTTGGAGGAAGTGGGTCACTAGGGGTGGGACTTTGAGGTCTTAGATGCTCAAGCCAGGCCAGGCGTGGTAGTCTCTTTCTTCTTCCTGTGGATCAAGATGTAAAACTCTCAATTCCTCTGCACCATCTGCCTGCATGCTACCATGTCCCACCATGATGACAATGGACTAAACCTCTGAACTGTAAGCCAGCCCCAATTAAATGTTTTCCTTTATAAGACTTGTCATGGTCATGATGTCTTTTTACAACAATAAAACCCTAACTAAGACAGTTATTTTGTTGAAAAACAACATTATGTGAAAGAGTTAATATGGTCAGTAGAAATCATACTAGAATTTTGAATTTAGATTTGTAACTGTCCTACTGTGGTCCCAATAGGTGATGCTCTGCTCTGAACTGCCTGCCCAGGCTGTCACTGGGGGCTTCAAAGCCCTTACCTCAGAGCCCTTCCCAGAAAGAATGGATGTAAATGAATTAAAAGCTCACCTAAGATTACACTATTTGCTTTTATGTCATCACCCTTTATGCAACCATGTTCTGAGGATCCCTATAGGTTCTTCTATCCCCTTCACATGCAGTGGAGGCCTCTCTTCTGTTCCACTGTGATTTACCTGACCTCCATTACTCCAATTTTCTACTTGAGTGGGCATTTGATCCCTGCTACTTTTGATTATGTTAGAGTTTTTAGCAGTAGGACTCAGCCTGGGACAAACTGTTGGTTTGTTGAATCTGCTGATGCCAGCTGAGCACAAAATGATTTCTCTGATAGGAGCCTTTGCCCTGGGAAACAGTCTGCACTACCTCCTCTCACCTACCCCTGGATGACAAATAACAGAGGCAGCCTGTGAATTTAATTCAAGCGTTTGTGTTCATTTCCTTCTAAACAATGTTATCATAAATGCACCATAGTTGCCAGGTGCAGGAAAGCAAAGGAAAAGGGAATATGACTCGAAATGCAGTCAGAGCTCCAGATGATGGCCAGCCTGATCTACATAATGAGGCTGGTGTCAGATAGAAAAAACAAACCACAGCACAGACACCTTCTTCCAGGCTACTCAGTATATCAGGCACCCTTTAAGACTCAGTCTCAAAATGTAAATGTAAAGAGTGCTTGCCTAATATGCATGGTGGCCTAGATTCAGTCTGTACTACCAGAAAAGCTGCTGATACAGAATTATCCAGCTAAAGAGAACATTGCTTACTATTAGTTTTGCTGCCAGGGTTGCTCTGGTCATTAGTAGGAACTTCCAGTATCTGTCTTCAACAATCTCTCCCCTTATTTCCTTCTATGTAGTATTTCTAATAAAAAAAAAAAAACCCTTCATATCCCTCCATGCTATCCACAGATTGAATTAGAGGTCTTTTCCTGCTCACCCCTCATTTACCTGAACCCTCACTTGCCATTCACCATCACAGAAGTTATGCTCTGTATTTTGCATTTTGAACTAGCAATTCAAAGCAGGTCTCAGGTACATGGTGGTATCTTGTATCTCAACTTCTGCCATTTAGACTCTTCTTCCAGATGAGTTAAGAGAAATGTCCTTAAAAAACTTCTTCTGTACCCATGTGGCTTCATCACTCTATTTTCCACTTAAAGCATATTTTAATATACCTTTTGTTGTTGGCTCAGGTGATCTTATTTAGATCATCTATAAGAGACGTGCAGCAAGGGCAATTTATGGAACAAACAAGCAGTTATTAAAAATAAAACTGTGTTTTATCTAAACTCTACCTTTTTTTTTAAACTCTACCTTTTGAGCAATGAGAGTGAGAATGCCTCAGAGATTTGTTTCCAGGAGTTACAAATGATTCATTTTGTAGATAGTTGGCTTCAGGGAACTGAATTCCCTTGTGTCCCATCCTGCAGTCTAGCCTTGAATTTTCTTCCCAGGATACCAGGAAGGACACCTTGTAGACAGTACTTGAGATTAAAGCTCACAAAAACACACTTTGGGGGACAGGGATTTAGGTGGGTGTTAGAGCATTTGACTAGCTTGCACAGGTCTCTGCATTCTATTTGCAGGACAAATTAAAAACAAAAACAATAAACCAACCAACAAAAATCCGAACCACTGATACCAAGAACACCACAAAAATTCACATCAGCCAATAGGCTGGGTCCTCTCCCACCAATCACTAATTAAGAAAACATGCTACAGGCTTGCCTACAGCCGGATCCCATGGAGGCATTTTCTTAATTAAGGTTTCTTTCTCTAGGATGACTTTAGCTTGTGTCAAGTTGACATAAAATTAGCCAGTACAACTGACCCCCTTGTCAACTTGACACTTTTCAATTAGAAAAATTTCCTCTCCTTTCTCATTTATCTCTAAGACCTCACATTAAAAATATAAATAACTTCAAAAATCTTTAAAAAGTCTTTACAAATTCAAATGCACTAAAAGCTCAAACTCTTTAAAATATCCAGTCTTTCTAAAAAATCAGAATCTCTTTTAAAAGTTCAAAATTCCTTAACTGTAGGCTCCTGGAAAAATCAAAATTAAATGAAATACTTTCTTACTTCAAGAGGGAAGAACCAGGGCATAGTCCCAATCAGATCAAAGCAAAACCAAACTCCAACAATGTAAATAACTCAATGCTCAAAGTCTGGGATCCATTCATGATATTCTGGCTGCTCCAAAGTTCTTGAGTCACTTCTCCTGATCTGCCCTCTGCAGCACACACAGCTTGTCTTCTAAGCTCTGGCTGGCTCCACTCCAAGGTCATCCATGATACTGGCATCTTCAAAATGCTGGGGTCTTCTGCTGCAACTGGGCTGCACTTTCACCAATAGCCTCTCATAGGCTCTCTTCATGGTACCAAGCCTCAATTTCTCTGTATGACCCCTTCCATCCTGGGCCTTCAACTGCCACTGAGGCTACACCTTCACCAATGGCCTCTCCTGACCTCTGATAGTGCCAAGCTAGGTGACTCTTACACTACCAAGTTCAGCTGCCAGAGCAAGGTACAATTTTGGCTACCTCTGGGACACAGCTTCTGGATGCTGACTCTTAGGAAACACTTCCAGAAGATTTCACTTCAATAATATTGGTTTGTTTTTAAATCACTGCTAATTTCTCAGCTCTAGCTAATGAGCATCAATTGTCCAGTAAAACAAAGGTTTTACTTTAGTGTTTCTGGTCTCTTCTTAATCACAGCTGATTTTTAAACTCCAGCTGACCAGACACCACAGATTCTTGACAAAAATGGCCACAATAGAGCCTTTAAACTTCTCTCTGAAACTTCACAAGCCAGGCCTCCATATTCTGTACTGCTATTAACGTTCTCATCTTCCAGGCTCTTACAGAACAGCTTATTGAACTCTCAACACTCAGTGGCTTTTCTATCCCAATGTTCCAAATTCCTTCCACAATCTTCCCCCAAACAACAGGGTCATCAATACGCACTGCTGGTACAAACTTCTCTTAGTTAGGGTTTACTATTGCTATGATGAAACATCATGACCAAAAGCAACTTAGGGGAGGAAAGGGCTTATTTGGCTTACATTTCCACATTGTAGTCCATCACTGAAGGAAGTCAGGACAGGAACTCAAACAGGGTAGGAACCTGGAGGCAGGAGCTGATGCAGAGATCATGGAGGAGTGCTGCTTACTGGCTTGCTCATCATGGCTTGCTCAGCCTGACTTATGATAGAACCCAGGACCACCAGCCCAAGTATGACACCACTCACAATGGGCTGGGCCTTCTCACATCAATCACTAATTAAGAAACTGTGCTACAGGCTTGCCTCTAGCCTGATCCCATGGAGACATTTTCCTAATTGAGGTTCCTTCCTCTCAGATGACTCTAGCTTGTGTCAAGTTGACACAAAACTGTCCAGAACACCTAATATGGTTGTACATGTCTATAATCCCAACATGAGGGAGTTGGAGGCACATTAATTTATTTGAGTTTGAGATAAATCTGGACTACATATTTATTTTGAAAAAACCCTTGTCTACACCGTGAGGCCCAGTCACAGGAAAACAAAAGCACAATGCAAACAAAATAAAACAGCACAAGTGTAGTGGACTTTTTTTTTTTTAAGATTTATTTATTTATCTATCATGTATACAGTGTTCTGTCTGCATATACACCTGCAGGCCAGAAGAGGGCACCAGATCTCATTACGGATGGTTGTGAGCCACCATGTGGTTGCTGGGAATTGAACTCAGGACCTCTGGAAGAACAGCCAGTGCTCTTAACTGCTGAGGCATCTCTCCAGCCCTTTTTTAATTTTTTTTTTAAAATTTTCCAGAGCTGGGGACCGAACCCAGGGCCTTGTACTTGCTAGGCAAGTGCTCTACCACTGAGCTAAATCCCCAGCCCCTTGTAGTGGATTTTTAACCTAAAACAAAAGGGAAATAAAAATTGCCCTTAATCCCAGGATTCAGCTGCACCTTCTTTTGTTTTTCATATCTATATAACATATTTCATGATACAAAAAATCTTAACAATTTTATGGCATAGCTTCTTTATGCTTCTATGGTAAAATACACCAACAAAAGCAACTTATTTAGAAATGTAGTTATTCTGGGTCAAGGTCTATCATTCTGGGGAAGTCAAGAAGGAGGATCTTGAAATAATTAATCCCATTACATCCATAGTCATGAACAGAAAGCAATGAATTAATGAATTCATTCTAGCATTCAGATAGCTTTCTCCATTTTGATACAGTTCAGAATCCCTTCTCAAGAAATGATGCTACCCATAATGAATTAATTATTTCAAGATCCTCCTTCTTGACTTCCCCAGAATGATAGACTTTGACCCAGAATAACTACGTTAATTACTTTAATGTAGTTAATTAATTAACTAACCAGAATTACTACATGATTACTAAATAAGTTGGGTGATTCTGAATTGATCAAGTGGGCAATCAAACTATCATAATAAGTATGTGCTTACAATATTCTCTGTGTTTTACATTTGCCTACAAGTGAACATTATCTTCCCAATGCCCAGTCCTGCTCCCAAATTATCTTAGGTTGGATATGTGTTAGTTAAGTATTCCAGTGAATAGGCTGCTTCAAGGAAATGTATAGTAAGTATTAAATTCTATGTATGGGCTAGAAAAAGTTAATTCTCTATTAATTTACAAATTTTAAATTATTCATAATTTTTGGTATTGGTACATTGGTTTTTTTTGAGATAGCCAATGTGTGAAGATATAAAGAAGATGGTTCCTTTTTATCTTGTTATGAGAGTATAAAATGGTGTAATCATTGGTGAAACAGTTCAGTACATTCTGAAATATGAACTAGACACCATATTACCTCCCTAGTTCTCCTCTTAGGATATACTCAAGAGAAACAAAATTGTCTATCAACATAAAGTTTTATATATGCATACTCATGCATATGACATTTTTAATGATAAGTAAAACTTGGAGCTAAAGTTGGGTGGTGGTGGTGGTGGTGGTGGTGGTGGTGGTGGTGCACACCTTTAATTACAGCACTTGGGAGGCAGAGGCAGGCAGATCTCTGAGTTCATGACTAGCCTGGTCTACAGAGTGAGTTCCAGGATAGCCAGAACTACTTGGAGAAACCTTGTCTAGGAAAAAAACAGAGCAAAACAAAACAAAAAACCCAAAACAAACAAACAAACAAACAAAACAACTTGGAACTAATCTAGACGTCCAAACTTAATGAGTGAGAAGATAAAACATGTTTTTTCTATACCTTGAGAAAATAGTGTGAAAGAGATCAAACTTCTCACCTGTGATACACTATGGGTGAACTTTAAAAATGTGGTACTTGTAATTTGATGTGTCTCATGCCGTTAACACCAGCACTAGGGAAGGAGAGGCAGCAAGAGTGCCTCTAATTAAAGGTCAGCCTGAGGACATAGTCATTCTATGGACAATTCTAGGACAGCCTGGGATACTATAGTCATATCATATCTTAAAAGTATAATAATAATGCTAAGTGAATGGCACTGAGCTCCAAAGATTACAGTTTGTACTCATGACTCCATTTGCATCCATTAATGTTGCCATATATTTCTGTGAAATGGATATAGCATAAAATATGTGACTGTCAGACTTAAAGTGTTTTCTCATCTTCAGTATGAAAAATAGTGTTGTGGTGACCATACTTGTAACATGAATCTTAAAAGGTCTTATTAATTAAAAAAAATCAGAGCCAGATATTGGGGTGAAAGCTGAAAGATCAAAGAAACAGAACAAGCCAGCCATGGTCTTTCCTCTATGAAATCCTCAGCCTGAAGAGAGTTCCTATTTCCTCATGCCTTGCATACTGTTCTGTGTCCTGCCATATTACTTCCTGGGGTTAAAGGTGTGTGTCACCACTGCCTGGCTCTGTTTCTCTCATGTAGCCCAGTGTGTCCTTAAACTCACAGAGATCCAGATGGATCTCTGCCTCCTGAGTGATAAGATTAAGGGTATGTGCCACCACTGCCTGACCTTTATGTCTAATTTAGTGGTTGGCTCTGTCTTCTGATTACCAGGTAAGCTTTATTGGCATACACAGTATATCACCACATTTCCCTTTTTTTTTGTCTAAAATAGTAAAAGAAGGTTATAACTAATATAAGAAAAACTATATACAATAAGTACAATAAGTATATACAATATATATAGGCAATAAATATATCAACAATGTCTAGTCCATTTGCATTTGACAAATTCAGAGAAATTACTCCATTATCTATCCTATCTTTGTGAATTCAAAGGATTGTATCAAATTCACCTTCTATCCTAATTTGCAGTACCAACCCAAAACTATCTTTTGATGTCTTTCAAACTTATACACTTTACACATCTTTAGTGAGTTTCTTTTCTGAATTTGTTAATAAGGAAAATTATAACTATAACTATCTAATCTTCAACTTCCTCAGAGATCCGAGAAGGAAATATTAACCACATAAGCAGGAAGTGCAAACAAGCAACTTCCAAAAAATGTGAGAAATGACAGAAACAGCTGGCTGCCTGAACAATCACCCAAGGTTTCTTTGCAATGTTGGGGTATCCATCTTCAGCCTACAGATATAGTAAATCTGACAGACTTCTGTGAAGCATGATTTTTCTAAAGGGCCTTCCTACCTTGTCTTGGCAAGGTTCGAAGTCCTTTCTTTGTGTCCTGCTTGTCCCATTTGGACAGCATACTGTCAGCAGTTGAGGCAAGGGCATTTTCTTGCCTAGTGGCTAACTTTTGCCACAAAGAAAGTAAACTCCATGAACAGTTTCTTCAATGCCCGTTATCTTCTCTGAAGTAGATTGGTGCTGCCAGGAACAGACATGTCTCATAGTCATAAAAAAACTGTTATTAAAACATCTTCTGTAGATCTCTGAAGTGTTTCTAGATGATTCTGTCTATCTAAAATATATTTCTGTTTAATCTTGAAAACACACCTAATATGACTACAAGTTTGATTGTAAAGACTATTAACTTACATTTCTTATATTTTAATTAGTTGGTAATAGTAACTTTCAAGGACTAGAAAATTGCATTACATTGTTAAATGAGCTGTATAAGTACAATATCTTGAACAAGATTAGAAATATATGTACAGTATTTTCTAACAAAATCAATCTCAAATTTGTATCGATATACATAAATTGTATACAATACACAAAACTCCAATCCAATGTTAAATATTTAAAACTAGTAGTTGCTTTTTAAAAGTAGGTTCAATAATCTACCTTTTTATCTTATTGTATCTGTACTATCCCCTTTTCTTATTTTATAAGCGATTGCAGGACTGCGGGGCTGGGTGGGACTGGACAAACTTCCAGCTACATTTGACACTCATTGTGGCAGCAAGAATTTCCACCCAAAACCTGAGAAAGATTTTAAAAAAGATTTTAAGATGGAGCTAAAAACAGCTTTCTACTTATGTCTCTCAGACAAGCTGTGAGCTACAGTATGGCGGGCTCACTGCATGTGGCTTGACCTACGGCATGGCAGATTCCCACCATAGTACACAGAGGTGTCTCTAACTGCATGGCAGATTTAGCTTTTGCTATTACAGACCAATGATAATAATAAATAAATAAGGTTTTTGGGATATATGCTGCTGAATGGAGGCACAGACTCACTGCTTCCCAGAATCTGTGATGAGCATGGCTCCCAGAGCTAGCAGTAAAGCTGAGTGGGGCGGAGTCAGCAGGTAGGGCTGCTGCTTTTCATCCTAACCACACAGCTTAACAGTTTAAAATCTCTCCTAGCCAGGAAAAGACTATAGATACACAATAAGATTCAGATGGAATAAAACTCTAAATGGTTTACAATGCGTGTAAAAATATATGTAGACTTGGAAGAGAGAGAGAAAAATGAATATAGACAGTTATATAAAGAAAAATAGTTTTAAAAATAAAGTCTTTAAAGAGACAATAAGAATAATATAAAAGTTGTAAGCCACGTAAAGATGGGAATTACACAAAGAATCTGGATACTGCATATTATTATATTGTTTTTGGGATTTTTAACTGGAGAGAGACATTTGATTATAAAAACTACTGCCGGGCAGTGGTGGCGCACGCCTTTAATCCCAGCACTCGGGAGGCAGAGCCAGGCGGATCTCTGTGAGTTCGAGGCCAGCCTGGGCTACCAAGTGAGCTCCAGGAAAGGTGCAAAGCTACGCAGAGAAACCCTGTCTCGAAAAACCAAAAAAAAAAAAAAAAAGAAAAGAAAAACAAACAAACAAACAAACAAAAACTACTAAGTTAAACCAATATGTATATTTTAAAGGTATCTTGCCTTCAAAATTTATGTCTAAGGATATGTTACTTTGGAAAAGAGGTTCTGCTTTATTTTTTTCACAGAAGATAAGAAGCTGTGGATTCCTTTCAGGCTAATATGGTTCCATCAAGGAAGACCCCCTGAGAGGTCTCCAGAGGATTCAACATCCAAAACAGCTTCAAAGCAAATGGCTCAGACAATACAGTCTCACAGACTACTCTAGTCATGACTTGACCATTATCCTCAATTTTCTAAGGATCCCCAAAATATTGCCAGCATCTTCAATCAGCAGGAAGTAGTATGAAAAGCAACACCCAAATTACCAAAATATTGTTTATAAATGTTTATTTTATTTTAAAAGGGGGTTGATTATAAGTACAATCTCTTTCTAAAGAAGAAAAGGGGATATTATAGATATGATAGTGTTAACAGGCAGATTATTGAATCTACTTTTAAAGAGCAACAACTTGTTTGAAATGTTTTACATTGCTATAGATTTTAGTTTATTGATAAGGTATTATGTTTGTGCAAATCATTTGAAACTGTAATATATAATTAAGAAATATAGATTAATAATTAGTCATCTATGATAATCAAACTTAGAGTCCTGTTAGATAAGTTTTCTAGGTATACATAGATATATTTCAATTAGGTAGGTAATCTTAAAACACTTAAAAGACCTATAGAATATGGCATTTAAAATGTTTTAAAAACTTTCCTGGACTGTGAGACACGTCTGCTCCTGTCAGCACAGATTTACTTCAAAGAGGAAGATGGGCATCAAAAACACTCCATATGGAGTTTATCTTCTTCTTGGCAGAACTGACCATTTGGGCAAGAAACTGATCTTGCATGGACTGCTTGACAAAATGTTGTATAGACTGGACATACAGAACCTGTAGTCAGAAGATTTCCTGTGTCCTGCTTGGCCACGGTCAGGACAAATCTCTCCCACTCGTGTCCCCCAAGTAAACACACAGAGGTTTATATTAATTATAACTGCATGGCCATGGCTCAAGCCTTCTGCTAGCTAGCTTTTATATCTTAAATTAACCATAACTATTAATCTATGTATTGCCACGTTCCGTGGCTTTACTTGTGTCCCATTTCATGTTGCTCCTTGGGCAGCTTGCTGGAGTCTCCTTCCACCTTCTTTCTGTTTCTCTTTTTGAATTTCCTACCTGTTTCTAATCTGCCTTGCCATAGGCCAAGTGGCTTTATTTATCAACCAATCAGAGCAACACATATTTGCAGCATATAGAATGACATTCTCCAGCCACAGGACCCATGGAAAAATGACCACTAAATTTTGCCAAAACAACGTGAGATGGTCCTTCAGGTTCCTGCTTCACAGAGGAGACTGCCAGATATTCTACGGGACACAGGGAGAAGCATCTAAAAAACTCTAGGCCTATAGGCTGAAGATGGATGCCCCAACATTACAGAGAAACTTTGGGTGACTGTCCAGGTAGCCAGCTGTGTCTGTCATTCTAGAGTTTTGGAAGTTGCTTACAATGAACTTACTGTTTACTTAGGTAATATTATATCCTTCTTGGATCTTTGATGTAGTTGCAGACTAGATATCTATAATTTTCCTTGGTTATGATAAAAGATAAATTAGATATGAAACTTCAGACTCACAAAATAGGATAGATGATAAAGTATTTTCTTTAATTTTACTAAATACAATACAAATAGATTAGATATTGTAATTATAATTCTTGCTTGGTAACTGTTTTATTATATGCAATTTTACTATGTTAATGTTAAAACCTTTCTTTTTGATTAGACAGAAAAGGGGAAGTGCTGTGGGATGTCTTTTTGTATGCTGTGAATATGTGTTGCTGTGATTGGTTAATAAAGAAGTTGCTCTGGCCTATGGTCAGTCAGGTTATAGCCAGGTAGGAAATCTAAGAGAGAGACAGGAAGAAGAAAGGCAGAGGTAGAGGAGACACTAGCTTTCCACCCAAGGAGCCACATGCCAACAGACTAGTAATGCCACAGTCACGTGGCAAAACATAGATTAATAGAAATGGATTAATTTAAGATAGAAGAGCTATCTAGTAAGAATCTTGTGGTTATAGGCCATGTAGTTTGTAATTAATATAAGCCCCTGAATGAGTATTTTATGAGCAGTTATGGAACCACAGGTAGGAGAGATTTGTCTGGACCACAGCAGGACATAGGAAAACATCTGACTATACATACTGTTTTCTAAACATGTGTGACCAGTGTTAGAGGGTGTGTTGATTATGTCCCTGCCAGTAAATAATGCCCCTCTCTGAGTTTGCTCAGACCACACTTTTTCAACATAACCCTTCCTTCCTGGTAGTGCTTCTTCAGGGAACACTGTCCCAGGCCTGAATAGCTCATCCTCATGCTGTCCTGTATTTCTTTGCAGTTGCCCAGTGTTCACTGTTCACCATGATGCTACTCAGAAAAGATACCAATCTCCAGATAACGGGGTTCACTGCAGCCATCCTAGCATGGATGTTTTGTAGTGTCTCCATGGGCCTTCCTCAGTGGCGAGTATGGTACTTTCAAGAACCCATGGACTCCAAGCCCAGCATGGCCTTAGTAGGACTGTGGAGAACCTGCATCTACCACAATAACAACTACTCCAGCAATGTCCGAGTATGTCACCGATACAACTACCATGACTCCTTCATCCCATTGAGTATTCGAGTTGCTCAACACCTGGTACTGGTCTCCAGCTTTTTGGGGATGGCTGGGACAGTTTCTAGCATTGTTGCTCTTTGGAAAATGTACACAGAGAGAGCAAGGAAGAACACCACCTACAATTCATTTTTCTTTCCAGGGATTCTGAACATCCTCACTAGCAGCTTTGTCCTTTTTGCTCTCTTGTACAATTACTTATGCATCATGAGAAATGAAGATATTGCCTTCCCACCATTTTACCACATCCCATCCTTCCCAGACACCCAGAAAGCTGGCAGCGCCCTGGCAGTAGCAACTCTTGCTGCATTCTTTTTTGTGTTAAGTGGCACAATTTTCATTTCTTTCACTTTTCACCCACCTAGACACTGAAATTCATTCTAAGATTTCTAAGTAAATTACCACCTAACATAGCCTTGAAAATTCAGAATTTCCCGGAATTTACAGCAAGTATTTATCAACCTAAAGATGTCAACCTAAAACTTCCAGAGTTCAACACCACCATGTCTGAAGTGGACAAGTGGACCTTCTACTATTGTTTTATACTTTATTGGACAGCTTATGGATTTCATTATGTAAAATTTTGCCTACTTGGTCTTATGATATCTGAGTTTTAATTACTGTTGATGAAGGCAAAGAATTCAAGAATATAGTATATATGGAAATGAGTGTCAGAATATATTATCCTCCTGTGAATCCATAAAATGAAAGTGGGTCTGTTTCCTATGTCATCTCTCCACCAGATGAAATTTCCCAAACTATGTTGAAGTTGACAGATTGCTGTAAGGAATCTCCCCAACGAAGTATAAAAAATAAATACTCTTGAAGATTTCTTTGTGTTTCCTTGCTCTCTCCTTCAGTCTTTTAAATCTATTTTCCTTTTCCCTAAGTATTTTAAACCCGAGGCATTCTACCCCATCCTTTCATGCCTATATAATCCAATAATCTGTAAAAATGACATTTTTGACCTTCCTAAACCTTTAAAAGCTTAACAGGTATTCCCTGTTAGAAATCCTCACTATTTTTCATTGCTTCCCTTGTTGGATGCCACTTTCTGGGGAAATGTGAACAAAAATTACTTACCCCAAGATAGGGCATCAGCAACAGAACAAATAAACAGTTGTACCTAGGACCAAGTTGGCAAATTAATGTGTTTATTGGGGTTACTTACAGTAATATGGGTGAGGAGTTATCTATAGGAGCAGGGACAACTCAAGACAGCTGCATCACCAAAAAGGCCACCCCAGTATGGGTGTTTACTCAAAAAAGCCACCCAGTGGGTATCACAGTCTCCTCTCCTCATTTCAGGGGCATCTTTAGGTATAAATTTTTAACTTCCTGGGTCATTGTTGTTTAGAGAGTCTCTCTATGTAGCCCTGACTGTCCTGGAATTTGCTGTGTAGATGAGCCTCACTTCAAATTCACAGAAATCTACCTGCCTCTGCCTCCTGAGTGCTGGGATTGAAAGTGTGAGCCACCATGCCCAGCTACCTCTTGAATTTTAAGAGCCTCCCTCCAAGGTGGAATGCCTTAATTCAGATGAACTTGTTTTACAACAATTCCCAGGCCCCAAAAGTTTTTTTCTCAATCCATTTACACATAATTTCCTAGGTCTGCCTCCTAGTTCATAACTGACAACACTTTTGCATGGAGGTATACGGCCATGACTTCCCTTGTGCCTCTCATCCATGCAGTTTTTAACTATTTCGATTTGCTGAACAAAGTGGGTTAATTGTCCTGTCATTCAACAAACTCCAGTTGAGCTGTTTGAGGAAGAGCATTTCCTGAGTGGTGGCATTATTAACTGGCTGTGGTATACCAGGTGTAACATGAGACTGGTACTTTTTAGTGCTACCAGGTTTGATACATGAATCTGTTGCTCCATGAAGGGAAAGCCTAATTCCCATTTAAATTCTAATCAAATTTGTACTTAAGCCCCATAGATTTTACATCTTACTGATAGTTTGATCTCCCGTGGTCCCTGTTTCCACAAGTGATCACACTGGAATCCCCAAAAGTCGATTTCCAACATCTTTGTAATTAGCTGAGAAGCTTTTAGAGTTTGACCTTATCTTCTATGACCACTTGGTTACTCCACCATTCAATTCACACACACGAGGCAAGGTAAAACTTCACTCTTTCCCTCTAGTTTTTTGATTCCTAGAGTTAAGAGAAATATCAAATCGGCTTTGAAGCCACGAAGTATATTTTACTCATTTTTGTTTGGGTTTAGCTTTTTCCTTTGTTTAAGTTGACTCAGTTCCTTATATGAACTTATGAGATATTTCTGAATTTCTAACAATGGTAAAGATCAAGCACTGGGGAGTATTTGCACGGAAGAATACTTTCCAGCATGTATGAAGGCACATGTTTCACCCAAAGCATTCATGTATTCTTGTATCAACAAATCAAAGGAAATTCAAACATAGATCGTGACTTCATCCTCAATAATGGTCTATCTGTGGTCAGTCATGATTCATCTGTACTCTTTCTCATTGCTCCAGTTCTAAATTTGAATTGCCTAGCAATACATATTTTGTCCGAATGCACTTCAATACACTTTTGTTCTCTAATGCTTTTGGAATGCACACCATCTGAGCAAGCTCAGTCCTTGGCAGCTGCTTTCCTCCTAGCAGCCGTGATGTAGCTCAGACCCTCTTACTTTATTTTTGTGGGAACGTGTTTCCCTCCTTTTCCTTCGAAACTTACTCATCCTGGAAGATTTTGACTAGCTCCATGGTGCTCTGTGATCATGTTGCCCACAAAGTTAGTGTGCTTGTTAAAGCATCTATCCTTGCAACTATACCTCAACTTGTTCATGTTCTTGGTCACCTGCTGGTCTTGTTATAAAGATCTGTGTCCATAGAGTAGCCCAGATTTGTAGCTGAAGGTACAATATGCATTTTATAAGTTTGAAGGTACTCCTCCTCTACAACCTGTTGCCACTGTAACACCAAAAAGTCTGACCATTCTTTTCCTTCTCACCCTCTTTTTTATTTAATTCATTTAGAGACAGGCTTTCATTATGACACTCAGATTGCCCCTGGACTTGTGATCCAACTGCCTCAGGCTCTCAAGTGCTGGGATTATAGGCCTGTACCAGCATAGCTGACAACAACCTTTTAATGTACTCAAAAACCCAATGTTCAAATTTTATTGATTGACACATATTTTTCATATGAACATTTACATTTTAGAACCATTTGAAGAACTACAAATTTAAAAACTAATGATAAAAGCCTCCCTTCCAGGGTGGAATGCTTCAACCGACAATACTCAGTGATATATAGAAGCTGAATAGTAGAAACTCTCATATTCTGCATTGCAAGAGTAACTAGGCATTACAAGACCTGCACAGGTCCAAGCCAGATGGGGTTCCAGCACTGAGAGGGGGAAGTGGACATGGGCTCCCATTCCTAATCAAGAAGCTATCTTCGTTTGACAACCACTTGCAAAGGAAAAATTTGTTTTCTCCAATGGAGTCTTCCTGGGTATATTAACCACACTTAAGGGAAGGCCCCAGCAGTAGATGGTCAACACAAAACTACCTCAATGATATTTTTGTAGACTTTTTGTTTCATATTGTTTTGTTTAGGCATTTGTTTTTGGTCTTGCTGGTCTTTTGCTTGTACATTATGGTCTCTGATTTCGTGTTTTCATGGATTTGGGGGTGTAGGTGTGTGTTTCTTGTATTTTTATTTTATTTTTTTTAAATTCTGATTTGTTTGGGTTTTTTGTTTTTTGTTTTCTAAATAGAGAAAAGTTGTTTAATTTGATAGGTAGGAAGGTGGGGAGGACCTGAGAGGAGTTTGGGGAGGGGAAACTGTTATTATAATATATTGTTTGGAAAATTTTTTCAATTAAAAATAAAAATAAAAAAGAGTGACTAGGCATTAATGTATTTGAGAACAATTTGATATCACTTGGTAAAGCTGATTCAGATACTCTGATCTAACCTGTTTTCTACCAAGCGTAGTGGCCTGGGTTCAACCTCTGGGACCCACATCATGGAAGGAGGGAACTGACTTCCACAAGTTATCCTCTGACATTGACACATGCATTGTTACATATATGAGCCACATATACAAGTACACACAACTATACACACATACACACATGAATACACACAATACATGTAATAACAAAGACATATGTATGAATGTATGCATATATGTGTCAGAAAAATATTAAAATATCCAAATGTCCACTAAAATGTCCACTAAATTATATTTGCAGTATATAACATAATCTAATATCCTATACTAGTGAAAATCTGTAAGCTACAGTTACTCTAATTCACAAATACAATATGAACTAAAATTGTTGTAAGTCTTTTGAGTAAGACTTTTCTTAGTTAGGTTGTATTTGACTCGGTGTCTGAAGATGCCTGCAATTCGATGGTCAAGAGATAGGAGCTTCAAGTTATTTTGTATCACGCCAGGGAAGATTAAAACAAAACAAAACAAAACAAAACAGACTTTAGGTTACCATGTAAAGTGGAATCACATCTATTAATAAAAATTACAGAAAAGTGAGAAATTAAGGAAAAGTAAAAGAAACTTCTGAGAGTAGGGAGGGGTTTTCAAGAGAGAAAGAAGCTGTTGGAACTCCTTGTCAAGGGGTTGGGAGAAGTGACTCAGAAGGCCTGGGTTTAGTTCCCAGCACTCACATCAGGTGGCTCACAACCATCTGCACTTCTAATTTGAGGGGATCCAATGCTCTTTTCTGGCCTCTGTGAGAATCTGCATGCATGTGTTGCACATAAACTTATGCAGGCACACACGAATATATATATATATATATATATACCCATTAAGATTTTAATATATATATATATCCATTAAAATATATTAAAAAATTCCTCATCTAGCAGAGTTTCTTGGGCCATGAAAGAAACCAGACAAAGGCTGGGGTAATTGCTATGAGATTGGTTAGTTTTCTGGCATATCATGTGCTAAACCAACTGAAGGCCCAGATCCTGTATGCATATAAACCTGCATCAATCAAGATGACTAAGCACTGCCCATGCAGATAGGAATAGTTGAAAACCATTATGTCTGCTTAAAAACAAAAAATGATCTCAATGTCACTATCTTAGTCATGGTTCTATTTCTGTGAAGAGACATCATGACCAAGAAAACTCTTATTAAATAAACATTTAATTGGGGACTTGTTTACAGTTTCAGAGGTTTAGTCCATTATCATGGTAGGGAGTATGCTAGCATGCATGGTGCTGGAGAAGTAGCTGAGAGCTACATTCTGATCCACTGGCCAAGAGAGAGAGAGAGAGAGAGAGACTGACTCCAGGTCTGGCCTGGGCTTTTTAAAACTCAAAGCCCTTCTGAGTCTGGGTTACCTCACTCAAGATGATATTTTCTAGATCCATCCATTTGCCTGCAAATTTCATATCATTTTTTTTAACTGCTGAGTAGTACCCCATTGTGTATATGTACCATATTTTCTTTATCCATTTTTCAGTTAAGGGGTATCTAGGTTGTTTCCAGGTTCCCTGATGGGAGGACATGCAGAGATGACCGGCCACACTAGTGGAAGCCTATGAACTGTGGACTGGTGGCTGTGGAGGCCCCATGGGACTGGACTAGGCCCTTTGGGTGGTTGTTTGGTTCAAACTGATTGGGAGGCACCCAGGCAAGTGGATCGGGGTCTGTCCCTGGTCTATGGGCAGGCTTCTGGAATTCAGTGCCTGTGGTGTGACACCTTGCACAGCCTTGATACAGTGGGAAGGGGCTTGGACCTGCCTAGGCTAAGTGTGCTGGTCTCTGCTGACTCCCCATGGGAGACTTCGATTTGAGGGATGTGGGGATGTGGGGTGGCTTGGGAAAGAGGGCTGGGGAGTGGGAGGAGGGAGGGGGGTCTATGGATAGCATGTGGAGTGAGTAGAAAATTTCTTAATAAAGAAAAATGAAAAAAAAAATTCCAGGAAAGGCGCAAAGCTACACAGAGAAACCCTGTCTCGAAAAACCAAAAAAAAAAAAAAAAAAAAAAAGCTCAAAGCCCACCCCCAGTGACACACTTCCTCCAACACACCTCCTAATCCTTCTTAAATAGTACCACTCCCTGATATATAAGCATTCAAATATATGAGTCAATGGGGATATTCTTATTCAAACCACCACTTACTCAAGATGGCTTGCTTTTATTCTGATGTAGATAGTGACCATGTTTTATCCCATTGGTGGGAGGTCAACTTCACAATCTGATACAAATGGATAACTGACACAAAAAGGAAGGGGGAAGGTTCAGGAAATATGAGTTATTTCCAAGCTGACTGCCTTTTTAGAAAAAAATTCTTGCAATCCCCTCTCATATACATATTCACATATATATTCAAACTTAGCCAGCATATATTGACCATCTGAAGTATCTAGTGGCAATAAATTGTTGTTATGATAAGTGATGGCTTTCCTAGGCATGGTCTTTTGATTGAGTAGTTGCCCTGGCCCATTGAGAATGTAAGGCTTTTGCCCTGGCCAGAACTTTTATTGATCAGAGGGTATTTTGTCCTAACAGTCCTTACTGCTATTTTATTAATCTCCCCTCTGAAAAAGTAGCCCCCAAATCATTTAGGAACCAGATCAGAAATTGGAGTTCCTAACATGTTTTTTGGCATATATAGTCTCTGGCAAGGATGATACCAAGAGGCCCAAGACCATTTTTGGCTTTAGCCAAGAAAGAAACTGGTTACTTTTCTTTGGAGTCCTTTTACTTTAAACTGCCTAACCAATTTCTACTTACTGTTCTGATTACTCACCCCCAAAGAGGTAACCTTAACTGCTATTATGTGATTGAAGCAATGACCAATTTGTCTTAGTTATGGTTTCTATTGCTGTGATTAAACACCATGACAAAAAAACAACTAGGGGATGGCTTATTTTGTCTTAATAATTCCAGGTTAACAGTCCATAATTGAGGAAGTCGAGGCAGGACTCAACAGGGCAGAAGCCATGTGCTGCTTACTGGTTTGTTCCTCATGGTTTCCTCAAACTGCTTTCTTTATTTTTTTTTTCCATTTTAATGTGTTTATTTTAAATTCTTGTTTAGAGTTTAGTTTAAATATGCAGATATTTTTTTTTTTCCGAGACAGGGTTTCTCTGTGTAGCTTTGCGCCTTTCCGGGAGCTCACTTGGTAGCCCAGGCTGGCCTCGAACTCACAGAGATCCGCCTGGCTCTGCCTCCCGAGTGCTGGGATTAAAGGCGTGCGCCACCAACGCCCGGCTAAATATGCAGATTTTTTAGTCCATCAGCATTTCTAACTGTATAAAAGAATGGTCTTATGTTTTGTAATAAATATGATGTTATTAAATTACCAAAAGTAATTGATTTGTGAATGATACATAACTGATAGTACCAATTGTGAGCAATTTTACTTTCTGCTTGGGAAATTTTACAAATTTAGAGTAATTATTTCATTTTTAATTTAATTATAAAAAGTATATTGCTTAGACCTTCAAAACATACAAAACACTGTACTTACATCATTTTCAAATATATCAGTAATAGGTTAGTGTTGAGTGCTTATAAAAAGGAGAAAGAGTTACTGTCAGAGCAAGAAAAGAAAATTCTTATAACAAATATGGCCAAACAGAATTAATGGGCCATATTTCATCTCATCTCTATTATAAACAGCTTGCTTTCTTGTAGTACCCAGAACTACCAGGGGTGGCACTGTCCACAGTGAGCTGAGCCCTTCTACATCAATCATCAATCAAGAACATGCCTCACAAGCTTGCCTACTGGTGAAAATCTGACAGGGACATTTTCTCAATTGAAGTTCTCACTTCCCAAATGATTCTCCTTTGTGTCAAGTTGACACAAAACTAACCAACACAACTTACCCCTTATCAGTTTGACACACAAACATATACCTATTCAACTAGAACCACTTTATTCTCATGTTAATATTATTATCACAATATAAAACATTTCAACTCTTAAAAGTCCCATATTCTTTTTAAAAATCAAATACTTTAAAAAGTCTCTTTAAAACATTCAAAGTATTTTTCAGGCCGGGCGGTGGTGGCGCAAGGCCGGGCGGTGGTGGCGCACGCCTTTAATCCCAGCACTCGGGAGGCAGAGGCAGGCGGATCTCTGTGAGTTCGAGGCCAGCCTGGTCTCCAAAGCGAGTTCCAGGAAAGGCGCAAAGCTACACAGAGAAACCCTGTCTCGAAAAACCAAAAAAAAAACATTCAAAGTATTTTTCTAAGTTCAAAGATTTTTCTTTTTTTTAAATGATTCAAAGTCTCTCTAAAATATCCAGTCTCTTAACTGTGGACTCCTGTAAAATAAAGAATAAGTTATGCTCTTACTCCAAGAGGGATATCCAGGGCACTGTCACAATCAGATTAAAGCAAAACTCAACTTCAACAATGTAAAGTGTTCAATACTTGAAGTCTGGGACCGCGCTCATGATCCTCTGAACTCTAAAGAACCTTGACAATGGCACTTCTCCAGCTCTGCCATTTGAAGCACACACAGCTTGTCTCCTAGGCTCAGGCTGGCTTCATTCCTCTGCTGCTGCTCTCCTTGGTAGTCATTCCACGGTACTGAAATCTCCAAAATGCTGATGCCTCTGCTGTCACTGGGCTGACCCTTCACTGATAGCCTTTCCTGGGCACTCTTCAGGTACTCTGATACTGCCACATAGTGGCAAGGCAAGCCTCAGCTATTCTCCATAACCCCTTTATTTCTTCAAAACCAGTACCACCTGTACATGTTAGCAAGTTCAGCTGCCAGATGAGATTAAGCCTTGGTCCCCATGGACCACAGTCTCTGTGTGCTGACCCTGAGGAAATAATCACAGATTTAGGATCCTCAGTGATGAGGGTCTCTTAGTTATGGCTAATTTCTTAGATATTGCTGACAAGCATTAATTGTTCCAGCAAAGCAAAGACTTCAATTTAGTTGTTCTTGTTTCTTGCTAATCATAGATGATTCTTTAGCCACAGCGGACCAGAACCATGTATTTTTTAATTTAAAATATCACATAAATTACCCCATTAGAGTCTTTGTTTCCCTCTGAAACTTCCCAGGCTGAGCTTCATTATCTGCTTTGCTCTCAACATTCTTATCTTCCAAGCTCCTACAGGACAGCTCTGAGCACTCAATAGCATTTTTAGCCCTAAGTTCCCAACTCCTTCCACAGTCTTCTCCAAAACAACATGGTCAGATCTGTTACAGCAATATTACAGTCCCTGGTAGTAATTTCTGTCTCAGTCAGGGTTACTATCAATGTGACAAAACACTGTGACCAAAAGCATCTTGGGGAGGAAAGGATTTGTTTATATTAAAATTCCAGATAACATTTCATTATTGAGGAAGTCGGGACAGAAACTCAAGCAGGGCAGGAACCTGGAGGCAGGAATTGAAACAGAAGCCATGGAGGAGTGCTACTTACTGCTTGCTCTATATGCTTTCTTCAATTATTTCTTCTAATTTTTTTTGAGATTATAATATAATTATACCATTTCTCTCTTTCCTTTCCTCCCTCAAAATCCTCAAGTACACCCTCTTTAATCTTTCAAATTTAATGTCTATTTTTCATTAATTGTTGTTACATATGTATATATACATATGAATACATATATATTTGTAAATACCCAAATACACACTGTTCTGTATGTATAATGTTACTTGTATGTATGTTTTTGGGGCTGACCATTTATTGGATAACCAATTAGTGGATTCTTCCCAGGGGAAGACTACTTCTCCCACTCTCAGTATTCCCTAGTTACCTGTAGTTCTTTGTGTAGGGTTGAAGCCATAAGGACTACCCTCTGTTCAATTTAGCATGTCTATTGTTGTTGTCTTTATTCAGCTCATGTTGAGGCAGGCATGTTGGTGAGACTTTATGGGTGTAGCTTCTGGCGTTATTAGGAGACACTTTCTCCCAGAAAACTCCCTGATCCTTTGGCTTGTAGAAGAAATTATAAACAGTCTTATTAAATAAGAAACACAGAGCCAAATACCGAGTTAAAAGCCCAAGAGATCAGAGCGCTAGCAAATAGCCTTTAGCTTACCAGTCACTGCTGTCCTTCCCCTGAGAGAGAGACCTTCTTCCTGTGTCTTGTCTTTTTATTGCCTTTCTGTTCTGCCTTCTCATTGGCTCTAAACCCAACCACATGACTCTCTTGTCACTGCCTGTCTATACAGACCTCCAGGTCTCTATGGTTGGTACTGAGATTAAAGGCATGTGTCACCGCGCTTGGCTGTGTCCTTGAACACACAGAAACTCTGCTTGCCATGTGATTAGATTAAGGGTGTGTGCTACCACTGCCAGACTTCTGCATCTGCAAGCCACTTTATTTATTAACATACAAATAAAATCACATTTCAGCACAAATAAAATATCACCATACTGGCTCTTACAATTTTTCCTCCTCCTCTTCTGCAATGATCCCTTAGTCTTGGCTACAGGAGTTGTTTTTTAGATGTTTCCATTGGGGCTGGGCTCTACAACTCTGCATTTTGTTGTGGTTTTTCTCTAATGTTTTTTGTTTGGGGCAAAGAAGTTTCCTTGATGAAGAGATAAGACTATACTTATCTGTGGATATAAGTACAAATATTTATAATATAATTAGGGATTATGTTGGTTTAGTAAAGTGGTGGTTTGAATTAGAATGGCCCCCATAGGCTCACATATTTGAATGTTTAGTCATCATGGAGTGACACTACTTGAGAAGGATTAGGAGGTATGGCTTTGTTAGAGTAGATGTGGCCTTGCTGGAGGAAGTGTGTCACTGGGGGTGGACTTTGAGTTTTAAAAAGCCCAAACCAGTAGCAGGGGGTGGGCTGGGGGGAATGTGGGGGGGCGGGAGGGGGGAGGACAAGGGAATCCGTGGCTGATATGTAAAATTAAATTAAATTATAAAATAAAATAAAAAATATTATTTAACTAATTTAAAAAAGCCCAAACCAGGCCAGGGTCTCCCTCTTCTTGCTGTCTGTAGATCTGGAGGTAAAACTCTCAGCTGCTTCTCTAGCACCGTGTCTGTCTGCAAACTACCATGTTCCCTACCATGATGATAATGAACTAATCCTATGAAACTCTAAGCAAGCCCCCAATTAAATGCTTTCTTTTGTAAGAGTTGCCACGGTTATGGTGTCTCGTCACAGCAACAGCAACCCTAACTAAGACAAAAGTTGGTACCAGGGAGCAGGGTATTGATGTGACAGGCCTGACCATGATGTTCATTGTAGGAATATGAAAGACTTTGGAACTTTGGACTAGAAAAGTGGTTGGGTGATTTAAGCAGGGCTTAATGAGCCATTCTAGTAGGAGCATGGAAGCCAGTGCTGAGGGTGATTTGAACTGTAGGGATTCAGCTAAAGAAGTCTATTGCTGTCCTTTGTTCAGCTCATGTTGAGGCAGTAATGTTGGTGAGACTTTATGGATGTAGGGTCTGACATTCCTAGGAGATACAGTCTCACAGAAAACTCCCTGATCCTCTGTCTCTTACATTCTTTCCTCCCCCATCTTCTGCAATGCTCCCTCAGTCTTGGGTATAGAAATTGTTTTGTAGCTATTTCCATTGAGATTGGGCTCCACAACTCTGCCTTTTGATTGGTTGTGGTTTTCTGTAATATTTTTTGTCTGTTTCAAAGAGACGTTTCCTTGATGAGGAATGAGGACTATACTTATATACATAGATGGATATAAGTACAAATATTTAGACTATAGCTAGGGATTGTACAGTTTAGTAAAGTGGTGGTAGGTTTTCCTCCAAGAGCCATGATTTCCCTAGCCCTAGGTGGTTATCTAGGTTTCCCATACTGGACATACTTTCCCTCTTGTTGTCCAATTAGAACACTGTTGATTACTGCCAAGGTATGGTTGCCACTACTGCAGCCTGATCTTTTTTTGTGCCATGTAGGTAATTGATATGGTTCATAGGTGCTATAATTGTATAGGAATGTTGATTGCTTCTCTTATTTGGAAGCTTGAATGGTGCTTTTTGGTACCATAAAAGCTAGTCACTAGCGGGGAAGCAGTCAGATCAGTTATAGCTCATGGGCCTTTGGAACCTGGATCTGAAATGCATGATGTGTCTTCTCCTCCATGATGTGGTTAAGATCCTGCAAGTCCAAAATTAATCATTTTATCATGTTTTGTTTCATTTTTGTACTGTTAAGGCCACTTGAGAACCTGGTACTTTGGGGTCTTTTGGGCTTAAGAAGAATATTTGACTCTTCTAGGCTTTGTATTTCCAATTCTTCCATCTATATGAAGATAAGTCAAATGCCTTGTTTGAACATGTCTTCACTTGGAAGCATTGAGAAAATTTTTTCTCTGTGTTGATCCTCTTATTTATAGACTGGATACTAGTTATAAATCACCAGGTGGCCCAGCTATACCACTCTTGAGCATATACCCAAGAAATGCTCAATCTTACCACAAGTACACATGCCCAACTATGTTTACATCAGCATTATTCATAGTAGCAAGAACCTGGAAACAACCTAGATGCCTCTCAACTGAAGAATGGATAAAGAAAATGTGGCACATATACACAATGGAGTACTACTCAGCAGTAAAAAACAATGACATCATAAAATTTGCAGGCAAATGGATGGAATTAGAAAATATCGTCCTGAGTGAGGTAACCCAGACTCAGAAGGACAAATATAGTATGTACTCACTCATAAGTGGATACTAGATGTGAGGGAAGGGATGGTCAGACTGCAACCCACAGCTCCAGAGAGGCCAGCTAGCAGGGAAAGACTCTAGTAGGGACACATGGATGGCCCAGCAAAGGAGAAGTGGATGAGATCTACATGAGTGGACTGGGGGGGGGGTAGAGGGCAAGGAGTGGGGCATGAGAACATAGGGAAATGGGAGGGTCGAGCTGGAACAGGAACAGAGTGGGAGGGCAGGAAGGAAGATACCATGATAGATGAGGACATCATGGGAATAGGAAGAGGCAGGGTGCCAGGGAGGCTCTCAGGAATGCACAAGGATGACCCCACCTTGGAGTGCTGGCAGTGGTCTAGAGGGTGCCTGGACTGGTCTACTCTGGTGACCAGCCTAGCAAAAACCTAGCTGTCATCATAGAGCCTTTGTCCAGTGACAGATGGCGGCAGATGCAGAGATCCACGCCCAGGCACCAGGCTGAGCTCTGGGAATCCAATTGATGAGAGAGAGGAGGTATTCTGCAGGCAGGGGATGTCGAGATCATGATGGGAGTATGTGCAGAGATGACTGGCCACACTAGTGGAAGCCCATGAACTGTAGACTGGTGACTGTGGAGCCCCCACGGCACTGGATTAGGCCCTCTGGATATGGAAGACGGTTGTTTGGCTCGAACTGTTTGGGGGGCACCCAGGCAGGGGGATTGGGATCCATCTCTGGTGCATGGTCAGGCTTTTGGGAGCCCGGTGCCCAAGGTGTGACACCTTGTGCAGCCTTAGTTCAGTGGGGAGGAGCTTGGACCTGCCTAGACTCAGTATGCCAGACTCTGCTGACTCCCCATGGGAGACCTTGATTTGGGGGATGTGGGGTTGTAGGGTGCCTTGGGAGGGAGAGTTGTAGGGTGGGAGGAGGGGGAATCTATGGGTGTTATGTAGAGTGAGAAGAAAATTTCTTAATAAAGAAAAATGAAAAGAAAAAAACCAAAACAAAATAATGTACACACACACACACACACACACACACACACACACACATACACACACACACAAATAAATAAATCGCCAGGTGGGTTTTCCATGGCCTCCATGGAAGTGAACAGGTAATTTCCCACAATTATAGACCATGTTGAGAGCTGTCCCACAATGGAAGTGAACAGGTAATTTCCCACAATTATAGACCATGTTGAGAGCTGTCCCACAGTGGGCAAAAGGAAATATTAGTATGGTCTCTAGAGTATGACTATTAAAGACCCAGAAGTTCCGTTATACCAGTCTTGTACTTTGAACTACTGTTTTATATTTCAACGAAAGTGTACCGAGCTTTTTCTTTTGAACCACCAACCAGCTCCCAAATTATGACACAGAGACTTATTATTAGTTTTGAATGCTCAGCCCTTGCTTTGGTTCATTTCTGGCTCGCTCTTTTAACTTAAATTAACCTGTTTCTTTTATCTACCTTTTGCCTCGGGGCTTTTTGCATTTCTTTCTGTGTATCTTACTTTCACTGCTTCTGGTGTCTGTCTGTCTGGAGACTGGCTGGCTGGCCCTGGACAGCTCCCTCTTTCTCTCCTCTTTTCCTTCTCCTCTTATCTTTTCTGTCCCTGAGCCTAGATTTCCTCTCCTATTTATTCTCTTTCCTTGCCAGCCCTACCTATTCTTTCTCTGCCTAGCTATTGGCTGTCCAGTTCTTTTTTTTTTTTTTTTTTTTTTTGGTTTTTTCGAGACAGGGTTTCTCTGTGTATCTTTGCGCCTTTCCTGGAACTCACTTGGTAGTCCAGGCTGGCCTCGAACTCACATAGATCTGCCTGGCTCTGCCTCCCAAGTGCTGGGATTAAAGGCGTGTGCCACCACTGCCTGGCTCAGTTCTTTATTACATCAATCAAGTGCTTTAGGCAGGCAAAGTGAAATAGATGCAATATATCTTTACATAATTAAACAAAGGCAGCATAAACAAAAGTTACACATCTTTACACAGTAAAAAATAATATTCCACAGCATAAACAAATGTAACACATCTTTGCCCAGTTAAAATAATATTCCACAGCACAAAAGTTAAGTGATAGGCAAAACTTTTAAATGAACTTTGATTAGATATATATTTTGTCCTTTGAGCTGGCCCTTGTAATCATTGTGAAGAGCAGACAAATAATTCCATTGGTTTTAAACAGAAGTCTGATATCAATGTATTGAACTTTGACCTTAGAAATTTTAATAACATATTCTGTAAGTTTTTTCTTTATGTAGCTTAAATAACTGACTCAGACATTCAAAACTTGGATAAGCTTTATAGTTTTCTTCTCTGTTCTGGAATCATCCAGTCATTTTAATCTTCACACACAAGTCCTTCTTTCTTCTTTCTTTCTTTCTTTCTTTCTTTCTTTCTCTTTCTTTCTTTCTTTCTTTCTTTCTTTCTTTCTCTTTTTTCTTTCTTTTCTCTTCCTTTTCTTTCTTTTTCTTTCTTTCTTTCTTTCTTTCCCTTCCTTCCTTCCTTCCTTCTTTCCTTCCTTCCTTCCTTCCGTTCTTTCTTTCTTTAATTTATTTTTTGGTTTTTTGAGACAGGGTTTCTCTGTAGCTTTGGAGCTTGTCCTGGACTAGCTCTGTAGACCAGGCTGGCTTCAAACTCACAGAGATCCACCTGCCCCTGCCTCCCAAGTGCTGGGGATTACAGGCGTGCACCACCACCGCCCGGCACAAATCCTTCTTTAATAAAACTATTTTCATGTTTACATCATTTTAACATTTTATTTTATTTTTTGATTTCTTTTTATTAATGCCACAAAACATAATAAAACCAATGAATAAATTTGCCATGTGTTGTGCTAATTTTCTTCCCAGGTGTGGCAGGGAGAAACCAAGTGATGTGCACCCCTTTCTTGTGAAATTCTTGTGAGAAACCAAAGTTTAAGCCCACCAGTCATTCTGGGGGACCAGTGAGTTTATTGGGCTTCCTTGTAGATAATGGGTGGAGGGTTACCAACAAGGGAATATGTAAAAGCAGCTGCACTCTATCCAGTACACTCAGTGTGAATGGTAGCTTTTCCCTAGACATATAGATGGAGCCTCTCTCCCTAACCTTTCCCAGCCTATATGTTCTAGCCTTCTCTGAAACCATGAAGCCCCATGTGATTAGGGCGGATTATCATATTCCTGGCAGGGAGAAGTGACTGAATGCTCAGGTAAGGGTCCAAAGAGAATATGGCAGTCATTTGGCTTAGAGGAAAGTTCTGTGTAAGGCCACCTTAATAAAAGAAATCTAAATCCAAATTACATACATAAGATAGTATAATAAATATCACCTATGTATATGCTGTTAAATAATGAGGTTTTGTAAGTTCCCAAGGCTTTGTAAGTAAACCTTATAGGAAACACAAGAAGTTTTTAAAAAATCCTTTTGTTTAGTTTTTGCTTTATACAGTACAGAGAGTGATCTATCATAACTGTGCTTTGGGTTTTTTAATAAATGTGAATAACAGATGAAGAGAAACAGTAGACACATAGCAAAACACCATCAAATAGGTGGTTACAACATCCAGCAAAACTCAACTAAGGAGGCCTTCTTAAAACTATGATGCTAGAATTACTATTGAGTTACTTTTTTAAACAGAGGGCCTTTCTATCTTCTCCACGGATGAGCATCCATTAGCTATTTTTATTATAAATATTTTTATATCATGGGATAAATAATAGTAAACTTGGATCAAGCACCCATTGTTAGCATTGTGAATCGCTCCTTGGGAACCCACCCAGCATCATGATATCATCTTAGATAAAGTCCCCTTTAAGAGAAAAAAACCTTCTCTCTTCTTCTTCCTCCTTCCTTCCTCCCTGTCTCATTCTGAGGTAGTGCACACCTCCACTTTCCTTCTTTTCCCTCTCTTTCTCTTTCTCTCTCCTACTCCTTCCCTATCTTTCTCCCCTTCTCTCTCCCCTCTCCCTTTACATCATGATGAGGTCACCAGCCAAGATGGAGGAGAGCCCTGTGGTTGCTGCACAAAACATGTTTTGTTTTTCTAAATGGGTAAATCTAAGTGATAAGGAAAGGAGAAGAAAGAAAGTGGAGAATTTTTTCTTGGTTCCATGACTGTCTGGCCCAAGAAATACTGAGGCCAGTTTCACATCCATGGGGATGGTCAGAGGTGGGTAGCTCTGCCAGATATCTGAGTGGTGGTATTGAATTGAAGACAAAGCCACTCATGAATGAGAAAGCAGACTTGTTACAGGTGGGAAAATAATAAAATTTTCCACATGGATGCCGTGTCTGCATTGTGTGAATAACTTTGCACCATGCCACACCACTGCCTGCATCATGCCTCCTTGGCCTCCATGGAGAACCTGGGCTCAAACCCATCAAGACCTCTTGGGCACCATTTTACAAAATTGGTGTCATGAAATCTCGGCAGGTTCTCCTGGTGGTTCCTCAATCTGAGGTATGCTGGGACCCTGGACTGGACTGTCTACCTGCGCCAGGCTCCCCTTCCAGCTCGCTGATCACTCACCACCAGAGACAACCTTGTAAGTTTCAAATGGGTGCTGCCCACAATCCCACAGCTCCTTTAGGCCCTTCTGGCTTTTGAAACACAATTCCTGATCTTTTCCTATGGATGAGATCCCTCTTGGAGATCAGTTTTCATTCTCTCCTCCTGGCCTCTCCTCCTGGTACTAGGGGCTGAGATTCTCTGACCCCTGTTGAGTGTGGTAACGACCCTCTTAATAGTTTGGTCCTTGTTCATCCTCCCTTTAGTCCTGGTTCGTCCATGGCTACAGGCTATAGTGACTCCCTTTTCCCCCATCTCATCCATGGGTACTGTGTTGTATTTTTCAGGACATTTACGGCTAAGGTGAGTGATCAGGGCCTGCCCCTCTCAAGCCCCGACTCTGATGCAGTCTTTCACTCTTTTGCTTTCCTCCTCCTCAAAACTCCTAGGTGTGTGACCTGTTTCTTTGGTGGTACTTGTCTCCACCTGTGGTAGATCTGCTCTCTCCCACCTGTAACAAGTCTGCTTTCTCATTCATGAGTGGCTTTGTCTTCCATTCAATACCACCACTCGGATATCTGGCAGAGCTACCCACCTCTGACCATCCCCATGGATGTGAAACTGGCCTCAGTATTTCTTGGGCCAGACAGTCATGGAACCAAGAAAAAATTCTCCACTTTCTTTCTTCTCCTTTCCTTATCACTTAGATTTACCCATTTAGAAAAACAAAACAAAACAAAACATGTTTTGTGCAGCAACCACAGGGCTTTCCTCCATCTTGGCTGGTGACCTCATCATGATGTAGCCAGCCATGTGGCTGGCAGCCATCTTTTACTAAGGTTTACTAAGGTTAAAAAATAAATTTAGCCCTGATGACCTCTGTGTTCATTTTATCTCCTTCTAGCGTAAGTGATGGTTTTTATCGGCGCTCTTATCCTGAGAGGAAAAGTCATGGAACACGACAAACCCACTAACAGGAGTATTATTAAGACAAGGAGAAAGGGATAGATATGATCAGGCCTGCTGAAAGAACATGTGAGGGAAGGATGGTGGGGTGACATAGAGCCCGCTTTTTTAAGGACCACCCTGCACATGTGTACACAGGCCCATGTGGCTACTCCATGCATGCACATAAATCACAAGGTCATGCCATGCCTGATCACGTGACCACACTGTGCATGGGTTACATAGGAATGTATGGCCCGGAAATGACTAGGCAGAAATGACTAAGTGTCCTGCCAGGGCATGTACGACCATGGGGGCGTGGCTGGAATTCCTATCATCTGAACTCTTTGTTTTTATAAAAGATGGTGGATGAGTGGGTATGGGGTATTGTTTCTCCCAAAAACTGCTTCCAGCTGACTTGGTGGGTGCCAGCTGACTTGGTGGGCATCGGTTGGCTCTTGGGGGAGATAGGGAAGGGGGCTTCTGAAGTAAGCAGGTGTCCTGGGATGGTGAGCTATCATCTGCTGCCCTGGAGGCGTCCATCTTTTCTGGCTTGGCACTCTGGCTGCTTTTGTGTCTGACGGGATGCTGGTGAGACAGAGAAAAGCTTGGAAAAAAGAATCATTATTATTTTTATTATTTTTCTTTGGAGTGTTCTCAGACCAGGAAAGTTTGGGTTTGGCAATTATCTGAAGTAGATCTGACCTGTCCAGATGGATTTAAGCTGATTTCTAGAGCTTGGGAAAATTTTGAACATATCAAGAAGCCATGAGATAATTAAAGTTTTGCACTGGTGACCATTGTAGTGTTTAGTACTCTGCTTAATTTTTACCTGAGACAAGCTTTATTGGAGGTAGATTATTTAAGGTGCCTGCTTCCTTTATTAGTTTAGAATTCAGGAGACACAGGTGATCAATTGCTGAAAGCATTCAACAATGAAAGATTGTTTAATATATTAGAGTATGTTTTTTGCAGAGCCCAGACACTCTTTGGTCTGGGGGTGTAAATACCTTTTGCTTATTACTGTTTTTTTCCTTACTGTCTGGATACATCTGATGGTCCTTTTGCCTCCAGCTCTGTGGTAGCCCTATAACAATTAGCTGAGTAGTTAATTAGGAAAGGGACAGCTTGTGGGGTGATACCTCGTTCCTCCAGAATTGGTGACAAAGCAGTGGATCCTTGTGTCCTCTAGAACTTGAGAGAGCAGGGCCCTGTCTTTGTCGCTGTGTATGAAGAGAGATTTTTCTGGGATGGAGGTGAGATAAAAGGTTTCAGATGAGACAGGTGGACCCAGTGAGGAAAGCCCTTGAGAGTTAAAAGAGTTACCTTGAAGGGTTCCTGCCATTTAGGGGAAAGGGGTGAAGGGCACTGGCCTGGAAGGGAAAGAAGAACCTGATCCCCAGTGTGGATTGGGGGTGGGCAAGGACTGTCACATGGCTGAGGTAAGGAATGGTCTATGAAGTTCCACAGGATAGACCTTAAGTGACACAGCAGGGGAGTTAACAGCCTGTCTGGAATGGTTGAAGGGTTGGATAGAAAACCTGATGTTAGAACCGGTCTTCCATACATTAGTTCAAATGCAGAAATTGAAAGAGGCTTCTTAGGAAGAGCCCTGAGCCTGAAAAGAGCTAGAGCCAATGATCTTACCCAGTCGAGGTGAAGTTCCTGTGACATTTTAGTAAGAATAGATTTTAAAGACCAGTTGGTGTGCTCCACCTTTCCTGAGGACTGAGGATGGTATGGGATATGAAAATGCCAAGGAATGTTAAGAGCCTTAGCTAGTGTCTGGGAAACCTGGGAGGTGAACTCTGGACCATTGTCAGACTGAATCGGGGCAGGAATCCCAAACCAAGGAATAATTTTTCAGAGAAGGAGATCTGCAACTGTCTGAACCCACTTATTAGAAACAGGGTATGTCTCCACTCAATTTGAAAATGAGTCCAATCCTCACGAGGAGATATTTAATTTTCCAGTGGGCATATGTGCCAATGATAACAATCTATTTCTTTTCCTAGAAACCTGCCTTCTCAGCTCCCTCAAGGGGTCTCCAGGATGACAGCTAAGTGAATGCTTCTTCACTCACACCTCCTGATGTGTGTGACTCCCAACTCCCCCTTCCCACTTCACTCCAAAATCAGCAGGAAGCAGCTTCCAGAATTCCACACCCTAATCCCCCTCCACTTGCTATTGCACGCCATTTTATAAAACCCATCATCTAAAGAACATGGGACATATAAAACAGTAACATCTAAAAGAACTTGAAAATAAATGGCAGCACAATTTTCTTTTTCCTTATCCTATTTACATCACAGTGAACTGGAAAATAAAAACAAAAGCAGGGTACCCAGGGCATAATGTTACAGAAGCAAAGCAGACAACAGCCATGGAGCATCTCACCTCAGAGATAACTATGTGACTTGTACCTTCAGAGACCAGAAAAAGACACTAGACTCCCTGGAACTGGAGTTACAGGCTCGAGAAGGGAAAGAATTCTCATCTCAAAGAACAACAAGCTTGGAGATGCTACACAGAAAGAGGAGGCATTAAGATACAATAAGCCTGCATCTCCAGCCTTCTACCCAAGAAGGTTGATTTCTCTTTGCCTCTAGCTATTGATGCTGCCCACTGATAGTAGTTGTCTAGCACTGGAAATCCATCCTTAGGATCCTGATTGGGACCTGTGCTTTCCAAAGTTTTCCCTGAGCTGTGCAAGTTGACATGGGTTTTTCAAGTCTAGCCATTTCACTGTGTCAATTGCCTTAGAAGCTGGCTAGTGTTAGAGGTGTTCTATCTCTGTCTGTCTGTTTGTCTCTGCCTCTGTCTCTCTCTCTGTCTCTCTGTCTCTGTCTCTCTCTCTCACACACACTCTCTCTCTCTTTCTCTGTGAGTGAAAGCATAGGGTAGTGGTGGAGCTGCCTTGGATAGACTAAGGTAAAGTGGGGAGCCATTAAGGTTCACAAGGGGTTTGAGCACATGGCCTTTGCCTGTGAATAAAGTCTGTGGTGGGATTCCTAGAAAATGAGAGGTTTGTATCTAGGAAAGGAGCAAGGTCCTAACCCATTGTTAATTGTGCTGGAATTCTTGCTTCTCTGCTGGAAAAGGCTTCAAACATATTCTTGTGTTAGGGACCTTTCTCACTTCTTATGCCCCCATTATAGTTCCTGTCTTCCTATCCTACCTCAATAGCAATGAGGAGAGATGGACCAAGCATGCTCACTTAGATCTCTCTTCATCATCTTATGTGCCATTCCTGTGAGCCCTAAGATCATGACCTTATCTGGTTCTAATTCTGTTCCAATATTCATCTTCCAAACACCATCAACATATAGGTTCTGAGATTAACTTTCCAACATTGAATTCTGGGAGACTACTCAAACCACATTGCACATATATCCAGCATTCCCTAGTGGTCTTAGCTACTATCTCCACCAATGTGTCAGAGAACCAAGAGGCAAACCAAAGTTTGATTTAGTAAACTAAGAATTTGGGCCTGGAGATATGGTTTCATGGTTAAGAGCACTTACTGTCCTTGCAGGGAACCCAGGTTCAGTTCCCAGCACCGTCATGGCAGCTTACAGTTGTCTGTAACTCCACCTCCAGGAAATCTGTGGTGGTTTGAATAAGAATGTCCCTCAAAGGCTCCTATATTTGAATTCTTAGTCACTAGGAAGTGACATTATTTAAAAGGATTAGGAGGTATGACATTGTTGAAGGAAGGAAATATGTTATTGAGGGTGGCCTTTGGGGTTTTAAAGTCCTTGCCAAACCCAGTATCTCTCTGAGGATTAGATTGTAGTATGGGAGCTCTCCAGAGATGACCACTCAGATACACTATAGAGCCAATTGAAATTCTTTATTCCAGCTGGCTGGGACTACACCCCAAGTGTTCAGGGATCTGGATGTAGCTCCGAGTGTCCACATCCTGGCATCTCACTCTGCAGCTGTGTATGGGGCTTCACAGAATAAGTAGTTTGAAGTGAGCAGTTTTAACAGAAGCTTAGATAAGCGGTTAGCTGGAGTGGGCTTGGGGTACAAACACGTAATTTTAACAGAAGCTAAGGTGAACTGCTGGAGGTGGTTTTGTACAAACAGACAGTTTAACAGGTGCCAAAATAAGGTAGCTAGGATATCCTGATCTTTGGTTCCTAGAATAGGGCTGGGTAGTTTTCCATGGGATTCTCCATCAAGGAGAACATATTCTAGTTAAGCATGGAGTGGCATCAGCAAGGATACAAGATGAAGGAATACATAGACAATATGCACAATACATAGACAAAACATTTATACACATGAAATAAAAATAAATAACTCTTTAAAATCTTTTAAAAGGTAATTTAAAAAAGAAAACTAGGGGTGTGAAGAAGCAAAAGGCATGCAGCAGAATTTGGTGGTACATCAGGAAGCACTGTATGTACTAAGGACACTGAATAGGATTTTAATCCCGAGGCAGCTCAGGTGGGCTCTGCACAGAAATTCATTATTGGAATTCTTCGAGACAACCAGAAATAGTGCACTTGTTTATATCCCAATATGGAATGATTATGATTTTCATGTGGAACAAAGATGTGAGTAAAAGGCATAAAGAGGCAAGGATGGTCCCCAAGTGGCTCTATGCATGGTCCTCAAGTGCTTCTATGTGTGGGAGTGCAAGAGAAAACTCCAGTCTGTTTGTTAATTTCCGAGAGAGACATCCTCTCAAGTCACATGGGTACTAGAAAACTGGTAATATCCAGTCAGTGTGTGAGAGTTTATCTTTTTGTTTCTCTTGGATTGCTCAGCAGAGTTTCCTATCACATGTGAATACAAAGGACATGAGCTCTGGGATCTGCTGACTGGCAAGATCCCCAGGATGGATGAAGGATGGACCTGCCTCCTATGTGTAGATACACCATACATCCCTAAGGTGCAGAAGAGGAGAGACTCTTGTGATTCAAACAGGCATGGGCTGTTTTGTCCTTGTTAGTTCAACAGTGTGCACATCCATTGTGTCTATCATCAAGTTGTTCTCTGACCAAGCAAAAATCAGTGATGATGGTAACTTATTAATATGTGGGAAACATGAGTGGTTTCCTAGTTCTTAAAAACCAACAAACAAAAAAAAAAAAAAAAAAAAAAAAAAAACCAGTGAACCCATGAAACAACCAGTGTGTTAAGTGTATTCAATACAGGATTAAAATCACTATATAGCTTGTATGCATGTTGCTTTGAAACACTCAAAATAAAGATAGTGGTTTTTTTTCTTGTCACAGGTTAAATAATATTTTCCAGTCAAGTAACATCACTTGGCTTAAAGCATGTCCAGTGCTGATTGTGGTGGCACATGCCTTTAATCTCAGTCCTCAGGAGGCTGATGTAGTTGGATCTCCATGAGTTTGAGGCGAGCTTAGTCTATAGAGCAAGTTCCTGGCCAGTCTCAAAACCAAACCACATTAAGAAGTATGTCCAGTAATAATGTTCTCACTAGTTCTTGGTTTTTTGAGTCAAATGGAATATTTTGAAGTTACCTTCTTTGAAATATCATTTTGTGCATATGATCCTGTATCATAGTTCTTGACTTTTCTCTTTTTATCTCTCTGCTATTACCATGACACATAAGCACACATAAGATCATAAGACCCCCTTCTTGTGTCTATTGGTTACTTTTCTATTGTTCTGCTAAAACAAAAAGCAGCATGGGGCATTTTGTCTTACAATTTGTAGTTCATCATCTAGGGAAGTCAGGGCAGGAACTCAAAAAAGGACCCTGGAGGCAGGAAATAATGCAGTGTCCATGAGGGGTGCTGCTTAGGCCTGCTCCTTCTCATGACTTGCTCAGTCTGCTTTCTTATGCAACTTAAGGCTACTAGCCCAAGGGCAGCACCCCCTCCATGGGCTGGGCCCTTCCACATCAATCATCAACCAATAAAATGCCCTACAGGCTTTTTCTCAATTGAGGTTCCCTCTTCTCAGATGACTCTATGCTGTGTCAGTTGACATAAAACAAGTCAGCACACTGGTTTGTCAAAGGTCTTGTGGCCTGACTAGCACCTGCATTTGAAACAGAGATTCAAGTTTCTGTGCTCTTCTAATCAATTAAAACCGAAGATGCTAAGTAGAGTCTTACCCATCAGGAAAACACTGCCATGCTGTTAATTTCCAGTTGACAAAAGAGAAACTATGAGAAAACATTTTGAAGCCATGTGTCTGATTTGTTTGCTTGTTTTAGTAAGAAGGGTCTCATGTAGCCTTAGCTTCACCTCAATCTTCCTGTGTAGACAAGGATAGTCTTGATCTTCTGGTCTTCCTGCCTCCACCTTCTGAGTGCTGGGATCATAGACATGCACTATCACACCTTCTTCATGACTGCATGCATCTGATAAGTGCTTTGATGCCTAGATATACAAAGAACTCCCAAAAACCCAAGTAACAAAACAAACAGCTCAATTTAATAAGTGGGCAAAGGATTTGATGAGATACTTTGTCAAACAGGATATACCCATGGAAGCACATGAAAAATGTTCAGCCACCAAGGACTTGGTTACAACCCACTTTTTAATGCGTATAGATCCTTGCGTGTAGTTCTCAAAAGATGTTTATGTAACCAAATACATGGAGAACAGTAAGGAAGTTTCCCAGAAGACCTGAAGTTTATCTATCACTAGGGTCTTTGTTCTTTACTTCTCATTTTCTCCTGAGCTTTCAGCAGGTGCAGAGATTTCCCTTTTCTCTGCAGTAACCACAGCCTTCCTGAAACATGCATTCATGTATGTACATGGACTCATGTTGTCTTGAAGTACTAAAATCCATACTTCTTGAGCCAGAGGATCCTGGTGCCAGAGGCTTTGGTAAAGATTGATAATGCCCTCAAATCGGTTGAGTCAAGGTTCACAAGCTTCAGCACTGAAGAACACAAATGGCCTTGTTGACAGTTTACCAATACTTGTTGGATGAAAACTTTTGCAAAAGTGTTGATTCCTGTTCAGTGAAACTACTCCCACCTTGCTGCCACCACAGCCTCCTCTTCCTTCCATGTGTTCAGTTCTTCCTATGAACATGGAACATGGGTCACATTAGAAAAGGTGGAGGTATATGTCCACAAACCTCCTATGAAAAATTTTGTTTTTACTTTAAGCCAAGCTATTAACCTGCTTATTCTTTTCCCACCAAAAAATAACCTAAGCCAGGTATGTTAGCACACACCTGAAATACTAGAAGAGCATTATGAGAGTTCAGAACCAGCCTGGGCTATACAATAAGATGCAGTGTAGAAAGAGGAGCAAAGGTGGGGGGTAAAATAGGGGGATGGGGAAAGGAAGAGGAGAAAAGGAATAAGGGAAAGGGGGGAGGAGGAGGGGGATGAGAATGAGAAGAAGGAGGAAGAAGAGTCTCATTATAAGGGAGATTCTTAAATTATTTGAGCAATCTCTGCTATTGATAATATGTTTATAATTTGCAGTCCAGCAATGGTGTGGGGCACAGCTTCTATTGGTTAACTGCCTAAATCTATGATATGTAGCAATTATAAATTCTCAGCAATGCAGAATACAAAGTATTTACTTAACTCATGAGTTTATAGGTCCAGCAGCTGGTACAGACTGGACTCTTTACCTTGTGACCCTCATCTTGTTGCTGGAAGCAATCATGTGAATTAGGCACACCTTTAGCAGGTAAAACAGAGCACCAATCCAGTCATAAAAACGCTTGTCATAGCATTGGTCATTTCATACCTCAAAATCTTCTATTGGCTTAAGCAAATCACATGGCCAAGTGCAAACACATTCAAACCCTGAGAAACTACCTGGTATAAAGTACCTTTCACTTCACAGTTGCATGGCCTGAACAAGTGACTCAGCACTGCCAACCTACTGAGCATGTTCTCTCAATTGGAGATGAGTTGTTTTTGTTTTTGTTTGTTCGTTTGTTTGTTTGTTTTTGGTTTTTTGAGGCAGGGTTCCTCTGCGTAGCCTTGTGCCTTTCCTGGAACTCGCTTTGTAGACCAGGCTGGACTCGAACTCACAGAGATCCACCTGCCTCTGCCTCCCGAGTGCTGGGATTAAAGGTGTGCACCACCACCGCGCGGCGGAGATGAGCTGTTTTGATATGAGTGAATATGGTAATGTGCTTGGAACCCAGGCCTTGTGCAGACATTGCCTCTAAATTCTGCATATAGTTAGTTGCTTTTCTTATTTTCAGGGAATCTGTCTGGGGTATCTGTGCCTGTCTGAACCTTTACATAATGGTCTATATAGTGAAGGAAAATTCATACCAGTGTTGTTTTTCTGTTTCTAAAGACAACCACTACTCAGTATAGAAATACAGATTGATATATTACAAAATATTAAAGAAATAATAAGCATTTTTCAATCTTACAGGCAGACACAGTCATTATATTAGATTCCAGGTGGCATATGCCTGAAATCTGAGGCCTCTGGGATTAGAGGTTAGAGAATTAGAAGTTCATGTTGACCATGGGCTACATAGTGAAACTGTCTCAAAAATAAGAAAAAAGATAAAGAAACATTGCTATCAATTCCATACTTTCCTTCCCTCTCTGAAATCATTTTCTACCTCCATCTCTTACTTTTCCTTTTTTTTTCAAATAGAAATAGGATTTAGGCAAATGATAGCTTTTTGAAATTCTTTTTTTAGTAAGTAGTGTTGTGACGTTTCCTTCAATATAATTTAACATAATTGGTGTGGCTGCGTAGTATTCCACTGTGAGGATCTACAATGGTTAGCCACATGGGCTTCATCAATCAATGTGTTTTAGGAGGTTTTTCCCTTTTGTTGCAGCTATAACCTCATTGGGTGTTCCACACACCTGGATCTTTGTGCACATCTCTGATGAATTAACCAGGATCATTCCTAGTATGTTGATAGCACCTCTGCTATCACCTACATCTAAATATGGCAATAACTTTTCTAATACTGGGGTGAGAAACTATGCCTCAAAGGGAAGGAATTAAGAAAAGGATGTCAGACAGGTCTGAATTACTCAAATGGCTCTACTTGGCCATGAGCAGAAAGGGCCACTAGTATATACAACCCATGCTGCAAAATGGGTGTGGATGGGAATTAATATGTGACAAAAGAAAGCAAAGTCAGTGCTATAATGTGTTCACAAATAGTATCATGATATTCACATATTAATGGATGAAAACAGATAGGTGAGGTCTGTGAGGGTTGGAATTTGATGACATAGTAGAATTCTCAGAATTATAAAACAGGCCAGTTGTGTTGCTAGCAACAAAGGACATCAAAGGATATATTAACAGAGCTGTGTCATCATCCCTGCAGGCCCAGACAGCTGCTTGTTTTGTCATAGAGTGGGTCACTGGTTCATGTGAAGACATCATTGCTGGTTAGTAGAGGTTCCATCCATTTTTGGTGTATATTCTAAGCAATATGGCAAAATATACATGTCACAATTCATCACTGACCTGTCTAAGTATACAGATTTGTGGCTATAAATATATTCACAGTGCCATGGAGTGGCTACCACTGCCCATATTCCCCAACAGAAATGCTGTCCTCATTAAATGTCATCTCCCATTTCTGACTGCCCCAGCTCTTAGTAACTACCATTCTGCTTTCTGTCTCTGTGTAGTTGACCATACCAGGGATCTTCTTAGTGCAATCATACAGTATTTGATCTTCTGTGGTGATATTATATTTTGATGTGATCTGACCCCCAAGAGGCTCATGTGTTAAATATTTGGTCCCTAGCTGGTGACAATGTTGTGGGATATTCTTAACACTTAAGTAGTTAGGACATAGCTATAAGTAGATATCAGCATGCATATCTCTGAAAATTTTACCTTATCCCTGGTCCCTTGTGTCTCTGATACCTATCCTCTCTGATGTGGGTAGCCTCTGTCGCCTGCTCTCACCATAGAGAAATATCTGGCTCCTGCCCTTGTGAAATCCACAAAACCAAGGACAATAGACTCAGATCTCTGAACTATGACCCAAACTAAATCATTCCTTATTAAGTTGTGCTCTCAAGTATTTTGATCTATGGGAAGTTGAGCAATACTGAAGCTTTGAGTTATGATGGTTCAATTTAATGATTTATTTATCAAAATCACAATAATGTGAAAAACAGAACAAGCTCTGTAGAAACTATGCTTTGAATTTTGAGTGGTGACCTTCATCCAGGCAAGTGATATGTAGTATGGTCTATTCTGTCTTGATGCCGTGCATTAACACAATTCTCTGTCTCCTGGCTCTATGTCTGAGTGTCTCTCTGTCTTCCTATGTCATTCCTTCCTCACTCTGTTGCTACATTTGTGTCTTATGTTCTCTATTTGAATTTGAGCAAATGGTCAGGAAATGTGGCCCAACGACTTTGGGAGAATCTGCCCCCACCTTCTGCCCCAGGGTACTCTTGAGGAATGAGGGATAAGAGATTTAGATAGAAATATCTAATCTGTAATATCTAGAAGAGGGAGACAAAGACAGAAACACAGGATAGCCTCAGGAGGGCCTGGATCCTTATCTATTGGCCTCTTCTGTCTCTTCTAAAGGGCTTTGTATAGGAATGCCAAGGGGTGGAGCAAAAGACCTCCCTCTTGCCAGATCAAAGCACACTGCACATCCACGTGCAGACCCTTCCAAACACCTGGTAACCATGCATGTGGTCAATCTATCCCTTTATGCAGCCCTGCTGGGTAAAGCAAGCTCAGATCTCACTGGGAAACCTCTATGGGTTCCCACAGGTCCCTCTTCTTAATTTTCTAAAGGGCCCCCATTCCCCTCAGATGTACTGTGTCTGTCTTAGCTCATCTACTTCAGTTAGACAAACCTTACTCGTCATGGAAATATACTTTCCATCAAGCATACTTGCATCTTAGGTTGGCAGCTAACAAGAGGAATGTGACCCATCTCTGACTACCAGCCTCTGGCAGTAGGAGGTACAGAGCTTACCTCAACTCTGACTCAGGAGCTTGCAAGTAGTTTGAATAACCCAGTGATCCCTAGGCTTCCACATTCCCTAGTAAAGAAGTAGAAGATGACCAAGTTGGAATGTTCCTTTTTGAATGGGTCTTAAGATGTCTATAGCAGCCTTAGCTGTGCCAAGCCCTTTTTAAATCAATAAACTCCTGATGCAAACTACATCCAATAAACTGCATCAAACTTAAAGATTCTCTTAGCTTCATCAAACCCTGGTTCATTAATATCAACATAATTCTAGTATGAACATTACTATACATATTTACAACTAGCATGACTATTTACTATATGTATTTACACTTCTTACAAACCTACATTCAAAAGCAAGCTCTCTATAGGACTACCTTGCAAACCTTAACAAATATCTAAACCAGATTTCTTCACAGAACTATTTACATTTTCTTCCAATAAGACAAAGCACATGAATTGAGAATCGCCACAGTTAAAATTGCAGGTGAACTCAAAACTGCTTTGTTTCTGAAGTTCATAGTCAGTTTTGATAACATTTTTAAAGTTCCCATGACAGTTGGAAACAAGAGCCTAATTCGTCAATAGCTCTAAAATAGTTGCATCTAACTCCCTCAACTCTGTAATTTAGTGAGTGCTGTTGCTATGGGGCTGTAACACTTGGGACAATGCCACTCCCCAAAGCCACCTTTCCCACTGGCCCTTCCAACTGTTTCACACAGCACAGACAGTTGCCAGTTGGAGGCTGTCCCTTCACTTAACTCATTGCAGTTCCTCTGAGTGCCACAATTCAGATAAACATTGCTGAAACTTCACTCAGCTACAGCAGAACTTTTGGTTTGCTCTACCAAGAAGCCTTGCCTCAGGGCGAGGGTGAAATTACCATATTGAGCTGCCATAAAGCTTTTAGAAAAAACTTCCTGTGCGCTATTAAGCACCATCTCAAAGGAGCCTGCATTGATTTTCTGCTAGTCAAAAAAAGCAGTGTGGCTCTGAGCTCCGTTTCCTTTCACAAAACCTTTGTCCCAAACTCCTCAGCAGTCTGGGGACCCCTTAGTCTGCTGCTTTCCCTAGACTGCAGGATTGAACTTCAATATCAGGAACATTGGTTCAGCTGTTTTCAATCGAGGTTCTCTGGAGGAATGTCATTGGAGCTGACATTCCTCTGTTCTACACTCCTCACCAAATGCTCAGACAGCCAGCAAGTTTCTGAGGGTATGATTTCCCCTTCTTAATTTTTTTTTTTTTTGGTTTTTCGAGACAGGGTTTCTCTGCGTAGCTTTGTGCCTTTCCTGGGACTCACTTGGTAGCCCAGGCTGGCCTCGAACTCACAGAGATCCACCTGGCTCTGCCTCCCGAGTGCTGGGATTAAAGGCGTGTGCCACCACCGCCCGGCTTCCCCTTCTTAATTTTTTAAAGCTGCCTTTTAAGATTACCATGAGCTCTTTTTAAGGATGCCTTGTTTTTGATAGATTTTTATTAGTCCAATGTTTCTAACAAGGTTATTTGTTCACAGAAGCTGCTACTGTCCCAAAGAGTTAAGAATATAGATGTGTTGTTTTATATATTTTCATCATTTAGTATTTTCACTTCATTCACTAGCTTCTCACAAACATGAGTGCATTCACTAAGCAAGCATTCTAATTTAGCATTGTTTTTTTCATAGGGAACTTTCAAGTGAAGTGACTGTATTTTGTAAGACAGCTAGATTTCCTGAAATTTGGTCCCCATCAACAAAGCAGTCATTCCTTTCTGAATACATGCTTCCTTGTCCCCCCATTAGATTTGCAAAGGAATCACTCACTGCAGGCTGCTTTTCAAGAGGCAAAGAACTTCTTTATTTGCCTGTAAGTTTTTCCGTATTTAAAGCAATTTTCCAGTGTACAAACTGCTTTCCTTTGCTTTCTTAAGGTTTTCAAAGTGACTTGTTGATAAACAGTATTAGCATTTTTAATTATATCCTGAGAGGCAAGCTGTTCAACTGTTCTTAGTTCTCAGGAGGTAGGACTAAGCTTTCTAACATTGCTTGGAAAAGAAACTGCACTTTGAGCTGAAAAAAAAAAAAAAACAGTTTGTAGCAGTATCGCCATTTTGAGCTGAAAAACTACATTTCCCATATTGCTTTCTCAATATCGTCCTGTGGTTACGAATGACGTTTCAGACTATGTTTCCCATGCTGCCTTTCGAGTATGCTGCACTCCCATTTCCATTTCTATGGATTGATTTTGTATTGAAAACCAAGATCAAATGAGCTTTTTTTTTTTCATCACAGGAGGTTTCTGTTCTCCCTGAGCTGGCATTAATAAGTGTATTTCCTTCACCTGATATTGTCTCCAGAGTGGGACGTGTCTGCATGCATGCACTTATGGATCGGCGCTTGTCTCCCATCTTACTGGGTCAGTGAAAGAAAAAGAAAATACTTAAAAGTCTATTCAGCCTTTTCAAGAGAGATTTCCTCCGGGACAGATCTTTGTCTTATCCTGACTTATCTCCTCCCCCAGATACAGAGTCCCTGATGCTGCAGCTGAAGCTCAGCTTCACTGCTTCCTCCATGCCAGCAGCCCCTCCCCAGGTCCCACACCACCTCTGTTGTGGATTCACAATTAGGGGCTCTACAAGACTCCACCTGCACTCTCCCAAGCATCTATGGCTAGGCTCTAGCCCCAGGGGATTCTGGATGTTGTTTTTCTAACACTAGTTGGAAGGAGAGACAGAACTAGCAGAGAGGATTTGCCATATTCCAAAAGATTTTTTTTTGTTTTTTCTAGAGCAATTGCAAGTGATTTTTCCTAAACTGATGTTATTTTTAGGTGAATCTAATTTTTGCTTTTACAGAAAGAGAAAAAATCTGAGAAACAAAGACCTGAAAAGCTTTTAGATTTTTAGAGAGAGATTATTAAAATTTTCCTAAAACCTCTGTTCTCCTTGACTTCATGGCCAAATGGAAACTAATTCTGATGGTACAGTGTTGTAATGGTGTTTGCCAGCAGAACAGAGAATTTTGTTTCATCCATATCCACCTCAGGGAAAATTCTTTCCTCTGCCACTCAGAACTTAAATCTAAGCTGTTCATAGGCCAAAAAGCTTCCATAGGAATCTTTTTCTGTCCAGTTTTCTCATCTTTGATAGATTTTTTTTCTCTGATTTGTCCCAGGAGTTTGCATTCATAGTCTCATAGGAAAATCAAGGACATAGTTCCTCTGTCTTATTGCTTATCTTATCCTAATTTTTTTCTTAAACTATATTCCTACATTCTACTCTTATTCTAAATTTCTTCTTACACTATTTTCCTATAGATAGAAATTAAGGGAGAGAGAGAGAGAGAGAGAGAGAGAGAGAGAGAGAGAGAGAGAGAGAGAGAGAGAGAGAGAGAAACCTAGATGGGGAGAAATATACACTGCAGCCTCACTTTTCAACTCCAGCATCCCACTGCCCAACTTTCACTCCTGAGAATAAAATACCATCACCTTTATTTTTGACTTCCTTATCAGCATGCCTCCTTGTACCTGCAACACCCCCTAACACCCCTTTTGCCAATTCTCTGTCTCTGTTCATGATGTTATTTGTGGGGGACCTGCTCCCACCTTTTCTCCCAAGGTACTCTTGAGGAGTGAGAGATAAGAGATGTAGATAGAAATATAGAAGGGAGAGAGAAAGACAGAAACACAGGATAACCTCGGAAGGGCCTGGATCCTTATCCACTGGTCCCTTCTGTCTCTTCTAAAGGGCTTTTTGTTATATAAATGCCAAGGGGTGGAGCAAAAGACCTCCCCCCCAGCATAGTCAAGTGTAGAACCTTCCAAACACCTGGTAACCATGCATGTGGTCAATCCATCCCTTTATGCAACCCTGCCTAGGTAAAGGAAGCTCATATCTCATTAGGAAACCTCTGTGGGTTCCCACAAACGACCAGTTGTTTCAATCTTTCTGCTCACAGAGCCTGCCTTCATGAAGGGCTGCAGGTGTCAGACCTTTTGATTTATGCATGAATATTCTCAAGCCTAGAAAGATTCATGTGCTCTCAATGTACAGGAGGCAGGACATCAGAGAGCATGGTTTTGTAATATTGACACATTGTAGAGGATCTACACTTCTCTTTGTCAGTACACATACATACACACCTGTGTTTATGTTTACACATATTTATGTGTGAGAATGTGGCTGTCTTCTCAATCTCTCTCTCTCTCTCTCTCTCTCTCTCTGTATAAATAAACACCTGTTTATATGCAATGTTTTGGTGTGTGACCTCTTTACTCTTTTACTCTTTGTTCTTTGCTCTTTTGGGGGCTCACCACCCAACTCCCAAATAAATTATATAGAGTCTTACTCTTACTTATGAATGCCCTGCCTTAGCTTGGATTGTTACTAGCCAGCTTTTCTTAACTTAAATTAACCCATCTATCTTTTGCCTCTGGGCTTTTATCTTTTTCTATTTCTGTATACCTTTTTTTTTTTTACTTCTTTATTTGTGGCTTGCTGTGTAGCTGTGTGGCTGGCGCTTGGAGTCTTCCCTTCCTTCTCTTTCTTTCTCCTTGTCTAATTCCTTCTAGATTTCTTCTCCTGTTTAGTCTCTCTGCCTGCCAGCCCGGCCTATCCTTTCCTGCCAAGTTATTGGCCATTCAGCTCTTTATTAGACAAATCAGGTGTTTTAGACAGACAGAGTAATATAGCTTCACAAAGTTAAACAAATGCAACATAAAAGAATGCAACAAATCTTTTTTAGTTATTAAGAAAAATTTTCTCATTCATTTTACACACAAATCAAAGATCCCCCTCTTCCCTCCTCCCACCCACCAGTCTCCCACTCCCAACCCACTATCCACTCCCCACCACAAGAAGGCAAGACCTCCCATAAGGAGGCACATCTGGTAGAGGCAAGTCCAAGCCCTTCCCACTGCCTCAAGGCTGCACAAGCTGTCCCATTATAGATAGCGGACTCCAAAAGGCCCACTCATGCACCAGGGATGAATTCTGATTTTACCCAGGGCTCCCCCAAGCAGATCAAGCTACACAACTGTGTCGCCTTCAGAGGGCCTAGTCCAGTCCCACGCAGGCTCCACAGCTGTTGATCCAACTTTCATGAGTTCCCACTAGCTTGGTTTGGTTGTCTGTGCAGGTTTCCCCGTCATGATTTTGATGCACTTGCTCATAGAATCCCTCTTATCTCTCTTTGACCAGACTCCTGGAGCTCTGCCTGGTATTTGGCTGTGGATCTCTGCATCTGCTTCCATCAGTCACTGGAGAAAAGTTCTGTGATGACAGTTAGGGTATTCACTGATCTGATCACTGGGGTAAGCCAGTTCAGGCACCCTCTCCACTATTTCTAGTAGTCCAAGCTGGGGGACTTGGGGAATCCTGGCATCTTCCCTAGCACCAGGTTCCTCTCTATCCCCATGATGTCTTCCTTTATCATGGTATCTCTTTCATTGCTTTCCCACTCCATCCCTGTTCCAGCTCTACAATCCCATTCCCTTATGTTCTCATCTCCTATCCCCTACCCTCTATTGCCCACCCCTCACCTCCAGTTTACTCATGGAGATCTCATCTATTTCCCCTTCCCAGGGTGATCCATGCATCCCTCTTTGGGTCTTCCTTGTTAGCTAGCTTCTCTGGAGTTGTGGGTTGTTGTCTGGTTATCCTTTGCTTTATATCTAGTATCAACTTATGAGTGGGTACATAGCATGTTTGTCCTTCTGAGTCTGGTTACCTCACTCAGGATGATATTTTCTAGTTCTATCCAGTTGCCTGCAAATTTCATTATGTCATTGTTTTTTTTACTGCTGAGTAGTAATCCATTGTGTATATGTACCACATTTTCTTTATCCATTCTTCAGTTGAGGGGCATCTAGGTTGTTTCCAGGTTTTGGCTCTTGTGAATAATGCTGCTATGAGCATAGTTGAGCATGTGTCTCTGTGGTATGATTGAGCATTCCTTGGGTATATGCCCAGGAGTGGTATATTTGGGTCTTGAGGAAGATTGAGTCCCAATTTTCTGAGAAACCACCACACTGATTTCCAAAGTGGCTGTACAAGTTTGCACTCCCACTAACAGTGGAGGAATGTTCCCCTTGCTCCACATCCTCTCCAACATAAGCTATCTGCAGTGCTTTTGATCTTAGCCATTCTGACAGGTATAAGATGATATCTCAGAGTCAGTTTGATTTGCATTTCCCTGATGACTAAGGATGCTGAGCAATTTCTAACGTGTCTTTAGGCCATTTGAAATTCTTCCTTTGAGATTTCTCTGTTTAGCTCTATAGCCCATTTTAAAAAATTGGATTGTTAGGTATTTTGACATCTAGTTTCTTGAGTTCTTTATATATTTTAGAGAGCAGCCCTCTGTCAGATATGGGGTTTGTGAAAATCCTTTCCCATTCTGTAGGCTGTTGTTTTGTCTTATTTACTGTGTCCTTTGCCTTACAGAAGCTTCTCAGTTCCAGGTGGTCCCATTTATTAATTGTTGCTCTCAGTGTCTGTGTTGCTGGTGTTACATTTAGGAAGTGATCTCCTGTGCCAATGCTTTCAAGACTACTTCCTACTTTATCTTCTATCAGGTTCAGTGTGACTGGCTTTATGTTGAGGCATTTGATCCACTTGGATTTGAGTTTTGTGCATGGCAATAGATATGGATCTATTTGCAATCTTCTACATGTTGACATCCAGTTATGCCACCACCATTTGTTGAAGATTCCTTCCTTTTTACATTGTACAGTTTTGTCTTCTTTGCCAAAAATCAGGTGTTCATAGTAGTGTGGGTTAATGTCAGGGTCTTCAATTCAATTCCATTGGTCCACATATCAGTTTTTATGCTAATACCAAGCTGTTTTTATTACTATAGCTCTATAGTAGAGCTTGAAGTCAGGGATAGTGGTGCCTCCAGAGATGGCTTTATTGTACAGGATTCGTTTAGCTATCCTGGGTTTTCTGTTTTTCCAAATGAAGTTGAGTATTGTTCTTTCCAGGTCTGTGAATAATTGTGTTAGGATTTTCATGGGGATTGCATTGAATCTGTAGATTGCTTTTGTTAAGATTGCCATTTTTACTATGTTAATTCTACCTAATCATGAGTTATGGGAGATCTTTCCATTGTCTGATATCTTCTTCAATTTCTTTCTTCAGAGACTTAAAGTTCTTGTAATACAGGTCTTTCACTTGCTTAGAGTTATCAGGGTAAGCAGGCAGATGGGTATTGGGGTAGGGCATGGATCTTACAGATTGCCGATGAGGTGTTTTGGTGGGGGAGTCTGCCTGCAGGAGTTTTCTCTGCTGTCTGGCAACTGGGGCAGAGATGGGTGGGTGTTCCCAGGTACTGGCTGTGTCCCAGGGCCTAGGTCCTTGAGGCCGCAATACATCTGTACATCATTAAAACAAATGTTCCACAGCATAAACAAATGTAACACATTTTAAAATAATATTCCACAACAGTTCAACTCTCATTATGATGGTTAGATTAATCCTATGACTGCTTTCTTTGACTCCACTCCTGCCTCCTTGAGTGATTCTCTGCTACACAACCTGTGCAACTTGAGTAGCCTCATCACTTGGAAAAGACCTCTTCCCATAAATGGTCTTCCTATATATATTAAAAATCACACAGGATTCCTCTTATTTTTGTGATATCATCCTTAATACTACCATGTTCTTAGCAGTTCTCCTGGCTCTTCTACCATGCTTCCCCATTCACACACAGGGTGCAGGGTGGTATCCCATCTTCTGTTCCCGTGGACTGCCTGAATTTCCTCACTTCTCTTTACCACTTAAGTGGGCATTTAATCCGTGGAACTTTTGATTCTTTTAGAGTTTTGGCAGTAGAGATGGACTTAGAATAAAGAGCTAGTTTGTTGAGTCTGTTGATGTCAATTGAGGAAAAAATGTCTTCTCTGGTGGGAATTTGTACACTAGGGATGGAGTGTGCAGTCTTCATTTCACTCATCCTTTGACAGCTAAGGAAGCTCAGAAATTTAATTCAGGCATTAGTGTTCATTGTCTTCTAAATATTATTCTCATAAAAGCAACATGGTACACAGGTTCAGGCCAAAGCACAAGAAACATCACTGCAGGTCCAGTATGTCTCACAATGAATTTGAGGCCAGTCACTCCAGTTTAAGTACAGTATGGGCTACATACTGAGTTTGAAGCCAGCATGGTCTATATAATAAGATCATAACTCAGATCAAACAAACCATAGTGAAAAGAATGTATTCATTATGCTGAGGGTAGTGGCATATGGTTTTAATCACAGCACTTGGGAGGCAGAGTCCAGTGGATCTCTGTGAGTTCAAGCTTCAATCTCCTCTGCCAAAAAATAGTTTGTTCAGGACTATTCATTCAAAGATAATGATAATTTGGGGGGCATTTGAGATAGGGTTTCTCAGTGTAGCCTTGAGTGTCCTGAAACTCACTCTGTAGACCAGGCTGGCCTTGAACTCACAGTAATATGCCTGCTTCTGCCTCTTGAGTGCTGGGATTAAATGCATGGGCCACCAATACCCAGCAATAACAATAACTATTAGTATGGTCCATGTCAGGATTGTTTTGGCCATTATATAGGACTTTAGGAACCAGTATGCCACACTCTTTCACTTTGTGCTCCTGTCTATGATACTGCCACTAGAACCTCCAGAACCCTGTGATCCCCATAGACTAAACTCGATATCTTCTCCCATTTATCCTTCATTCTTCTGAACCCACACCTATCATTTATCAGTCTTTAAGGTTGTTAGACTGTGCGTTTTGACCTCTCCACCTTGGGCAGGTCTCAGGAACATGGTGGCATCTCCTCTCCCCATTTCTCATATTTGGACTTATCCTTTTGGTTGTCAGGAGAAGTATCCTTCAAGAGTATTATTCACCACCACCCCACCATTATTTGGCTTCATCTCTCCACCATCTGATCCACTGAAACACGCATTGATACATCTTCCCACATTGGCTGAAGCTGAGACTGTCTTTGGCAGATGGCGCAGAGGAGTCAAGGGAGAAATGAAAGCCATGCACCAAACAATGAGTGAGTGCTACCTCTAAATGTTTCTTTTAAAATATTTTAAGACTTATTTATCTTAATTTTGTGGTGTGTGTGTGTGTGTGTGTGTGTGTGTGTGTGTGTGTGTGTGTGTGTGTGTGTGTGTGTGTCCAGGAGCCCAAGGAGGTCAAAAGAGGCATCAGATCTCCTGGAACTGGAGTTACAGACAATTTTGAACTACCATGTGGATGCTGGGAACTGAACTCAGGTCCTTTGCAAGAGTAGTTAGTGCTCTTAACTGCTGAGACATTTCTCCAGAACCCAAATATTGCTTCTTAGGCAATGAAAATAGAGATGCCTTCAGAAATTTGTTTCCAGGAGTTACATTCTACTCATGTAGAAGACAGCTAGCTTCAGGAAACTGATTTCTCTTGGATTCCATCTAACAGTTCATTTCTCACATTTTCTTTCTGTGGCACTAAGGATATGATTATAGACAGTACCTGAAAATCAATCCCTTGAAAGCACACTTTGGGGGATGTTGATGGCAACCATTTATCTAGCACATGAAATTCCCTGAGTTCTAACAACATTACTTCAAACAACAACAACAACAACAGCCACAAAACAATAATAGAAAACCTAAGGAAAGCCAGGCATGGTCGCACACACCTATAATCCAAGTATTCAGGAATCAGAGACACCTGAATTTCCTTGAATATGAAATCAACCTGAGCCATATAATGAGCTGAAGAAAATCCTTACACATGGTGACTCTGTCTCAAAAATTAAATTAAATTGAATTAAACTTTAAAAACAGGAAAAAAGAAAGAAAAACAACGAAGTATCTAAATAACAAATATTCAAAACTATTGACAGTGAAAAAGCACAAAAACATGCTTACTGGTCTCTATGCATTTTAGATTTGCTTCCTAGTAAACATTCCCTTAGGTTCCAAATTGTCCTGTCTTTTGACATGTGATAAATACCCCAGTGAATTGGTTTGCTTCAAGGTAATGTACACTGAGCAGTAAACTGTATGTGTTTACTAGAATCAATTAATTATCTTTTACTTTTCTCATTAATTAATTAATTAATGGTTTATTCATCATTTATTGACTTTAAAAATTTTTTTTTGAGACAGGGTTTCTCTGTGTAACAGTTCTAGCTGTCCTGGAACTCATTTTGTAGACCAGGTTGTTCTCAAACTCACAGAGATCCCAAGTGGTGGGATTAAAGGCATGCACCACCACTGCCCAGCTATTTATTGACTTTTCTATATTAGGTTTTTTGGTACAGAGTCTCACTATGAAACTCTGGCTGGCCTGGAACTCGATACATTGGTTATGCAGGACTTGACACTCCCCCAATATTACAAATTGGTCATCATCTTTGTGGCTGAATATCTGTATTCAAACCTCATTGTGTATCTGAGTCAGAATGGAACTGTTAGAAGTCATTGTCAAGCCACAGTAATCATTCCTAACAGACAGTGTCCCAGGTTTGAGGACCCTGTTCTTATGTTGTCTTGTATTTCTTTGCAGTTGTCCAGTGTTCACTGTCATCATGACAAAATTCAACAAAGGTTCCAAATACCAGGTAGGAGGTTTTGCTTTGTCCACCATAGCATGGATTTTTTGCATCACCTCCATGGGCCTCCCACAGTGGCGAGTGTGGTACTTGAAGGAACCCATGATCTCTTACTCTAGTGTGGCCTTTGTGGGAGTGTGGAAAGCCTGCGTCTACCACCATGACAACTTCAGCAATGTTAGAATGTGTCACCAATACAGCTACTATGACACTTTCATCCCTTTGGATATTCGTGTTTCTCAACATCTGATGCTGATCACTAGCATTTTCTGGCTGGTTGGAAAAGTGGCCACCATTTTTGCTCTTAGAAATGTGTATACAGGAAGACAAGAACTGAATGTCACCTACAATGCCTTCGGCCTTTCAGCGATTCTGAACATCATTGCAAGTTGCTTTGTCTTCCTTGCTGTCTTGTGCAATTATTTCTCCATCATGAACAAAGAGGGGATTGCATTTCCACCATATTTACATATGCCCTTTTACCCACATATTCAGAAAGTTGGGGTTGCCATGGGAGTGGCATTTCTAGCAGCCATCCTGTTTTTGGTCAGTGGTATGATTTTCATTTCTTACACATTTCCCTTAAGCATCCAAGTCTTTCCTGATATCTGAAAATGAATTTACTTCACCTTAAAAAGTCCAAAATTCCCTGTGGTTATAGCAAGGGTTTTTGAGATGTCTACCTAAATTTTCCAAGGACTCAACAATGCTCAAGTGGCCTGTGACAGAAAATGGCCAAATGGCTCCTTCTATTATCTTTTCTGCCTTGTTTGTTTCATTACTTCATTGGTTGGATTGTGGACTTTCATTAAAATAAAAAAAAACTTACCAACTTATCAATTTGTCTTATGAAATTTGGGTTTTAATTTTATGTCAGTGAAGGAAATGATAAATGAACTAGTATATATAAAAATGAGTGTCAGAGCACATTAATCACTCACATTGCCATCTGGTTCCAAAGCTAAAAACAAAAGCTGACTTATTTGCCATGTCATAATAATAGCATTTCTGCCATATGAAGTTTTCCTAATGTGTTCAAGTTGACAGATCAGTGGAAGGACTCTCCCCAGTGTATTGCAAGACTCAATGGTCTGAAGATATCTATATTTCCTTTAATAAGCCATCATGTCCTTTGTCTGACCTAACAGTCCTCAAGATTATCATTCTAAACCTTTTGAGTCATATTGAAAGGCCACTAGGTACCACTAACTCAAAAGCTAAGAATATCAGCAGATTACATATGAAATCTATAGCAGAGATTTCTCAACTTTGATGTAAGGTCAACTACCTAATGTTCACATTAGTGATTGAAAGATGCCTTGGATTATGACTTTATTTTGTTCCCAAACCATAAAAGCTTTATGAGTAACTATAAAACTTCATGTATGATCAACAAATATCCATTCACTAATTCATTTCTGGGCCTGCATAGCTGCCTATACCTCTCCTAGGTAGGAATATCATGTCTAAATTTTAGGCCCATTTAAGTCTCTTTGATAATCCAATGATTCTTATGAATCCTTGTCCTGCAATGCTCTATTCTGTAATGGCCTAGAGTTGACTGGGGCCTCAGACAACACTGTCCCCATAGTCTCTGGTACAGATGGCTACATCATCCAAAAATACTCCTCCTACATTTTAGGATACCTCTATTCCTAAGTGCTCATTAACAGCCATTTCAGTCAAAATTACTCTTAAGGACGTTAATCAGTTTCCCTGAAGTCTCCATACACTTAAAGTCCCAAGGTATTAGAAAGTTTACTGCTGCTCACTGATTAACTCCTGGTTACTGAGCTAATGAGTCCATGTAGCTCTTTGTACAACACCCCTTCCATAACAATTTTTTTCGTGTATTTTTATTTTTATTTTTTTATTTTACAATACTATTCAGTTCTACATAATAGCCACAGATTCCCTTGTTCTCTCCCTTCCTGTCCCCCTCTTCTTCCCCCCAGGCCACCCCCCATTCCCACCTCCTCCAGATCAAGGTCTCCCCCGAGGACTGGGATCGACCTGATAGACTCAGTCCAGGCAGGTCCAGTCCCCTCCTCCCAGATTGCGTCAAGTGTCCCTGCATAAGTCCCAGGTTTCAAACAGCTAACTCATGCAACGAGCCCAGGACCTGGTACCACTGCCTAGATGCCTCCCAAACAGATCAAGCCAATCGACTGTCTCACCTATTCAGAGGGCCTGATCCAGTTGGGGGCCCCTCAGCCTTTGGTTCATAGTTCATGTGTTTCCATTCATTTGGTTATTTGTCCCTGTGCTTTATCCAACCTTGGTTTCAACAATTCTCGCTCATATAAACCCTCCTCTTTCTTGCTAATTAGACTCCCAGCACTCCACCAGGGGCCTAGCCGTGGATGTCTGCATCCAGATTCCTCAGTCCTTGGATGGGGTTTATGGCACAACTATTAGGGTGTTTGGCCATCCCATCACCAGAGTAGGTCAGTCCCGGCTGTCTCTCGACCATTGCCAGCAGTCTTTTGTGGGGGTATCTTTGTGGATTTCTGTGGGCCTCTTTAGCTCTTTGTTTCTTCCTTTTCTCATGTGGTCTTCATTTACCATGGTCTCCTATTCCTTGTTCTCCCTCTCTTTTCTTGATCCAGCTAGGATCTCCCGCTCTCTTTCCCTCGACCTTCGCCCTTCATTGCTCCCACTCATGTCCAGGCTGTTCATGTAGATCTCATCCATTTCTCCGTGTCTTTCTTGGGGTCCCGTTTTCCAGGTAGCCTCACTGGTTATTTTTTTAAAAGGCAGATGGATCCTATAAAAGAGCTCAGGGTGTAAGGTTCTAATCCACCCTATGTTTTCCAATCCTGCACTTTCCTGGGGCAGATACCCTCTAATACTTCCTCTTTCACATTAGACATTAAGGATGTTTTCTTTTAGATTTCTACCCACTTGAATTATCAATTTCTATTTGCATCCATTTGGCTTATTCAACAGCTTTCCTGGATTGTGTTATGCTAGGGCTTTTGTAATAGCCCCCACCTTTTTGGATATGCCATAGGTAAATACTTATCTTAGTTAACTTTGTCAACTTGGCCCAACCTGGAGTCATCAGAGAGGAAAGCTTCCATTAAGGAACTGCCTAGATCAGATTGCCCAGTAGACATGTCTGTGAGGGGTTATCTTATCAATTAGTACAGGTGGTCCCAGACTTCTGTGAGTGGCACCATCCCTGAGCAAATGGGTCTGTGTTGCATAGGAAAGATATCAGAGTGAGCCAGCAAGCATCATTCCATGTTCCTCCATGGTACTTGCCTCCAAGTTTCAACCTTGAATTCCTGGCTTGACTTCATGCCCTAACTTCCCTTGATGATGGACTGTGACTTAGAAATATAAGACAAGCAATCTCTGTTTGCTTTTGGTCAGGTTTTATTGCAGCAACAAAATGAAACTAAACTATGTGTTCCTAGATAAATTTCTCCTTGGGAGTAACCTCCCTCAGTACATGGATGATTTATGTATCTACAGGCTGAGCAAATTTATTTTAGATCAAAATACTATTCCAACTGTTCAAGGGAGGTCCGAACCCTTAAGAACTCTCCATAACCAATTGGGAAGGCAATGCCAGTTGTTTGGCCACAAGGGGCAGATGGGGGTACCTGGTGCTAATTCAAGTAACAACTCCAGTTAAAGTAGGTTGTCCTTGGTGCTCCTTCCTCATCGGACACCAAAAATGGTTGATGCAAAACACAGTCCTTACATCTAAGGAAATGGGAGAGTTTATTTTGAATACAAATATGAGGTACATATCTTAAAGACTGCATGGAGATAATACTTAATTTTGAGAGCTACACTTATGCTCTGAGTGATATTGAAAATGAAAGCAAGGATGTTATCAGATTGAAGGGACTAGGAAAAAATGTGTTCTATGAAGACAATAGCTACCTTTGATGCCCTTTCTGTTTCAGTGGGAAATGCTTCCATCTATAACCACTAGAACTAGCAGACATCCGAGTCCCTTGCATAGGGACATAGGAGCAAAAACTATTTGTCAGTCTTCCCATGGAATAGTGTCTTTATGCTGGGAGGCTGTAAAAAGGTGTGTGTGAGGAGGCAGGAGGAGAAGGCTGAAAATGCATCTGGAGTCTCAAGAAAATGACCGCACAATCCAACATATTTTGGAAAGTCAAAAGTTTTATTTCTGCAGAAGGCCATGCTAAATCAAGCAAGGAAGCCTACCCAGCAGGGGTCCCAATAGGTTTTTACTCCTACTGCAAAGGATCCTGTGCCTTATTGTGAGTGGTCAGAGCTCAGTATCATTCATTGGTACAAGAATAGTGCAGTTTCTAGGAAGAAATGAACTTGAGCATATATTTTAATTTCATGAAGTGCTGACCCTGGAGGAATTCACAAGTCTGCAATTTACAATGTTTAGTGGTTTGTTTTATTCAACCCTTTGATAGAAAAAAGGGTACATTTTGTTTATATTTTTCACATGTATTCATAACGTTTAGGACTAATGTCACTTCCCTTTTCCACTTTCCAAACCATCATTCCATACATAAGATTAGAAAAAGAATCATTCATTCCTAAATAAATGTATTCCTGAATAAATAAAATAAAATGAGCTGAGTTATTGGAAGAGTAGTTAATCCCTGAAAAGCCTTTGCAATGGTGCCATCAGAAACCATATAATTGGGAATGAAAGTACAATAGTGATGAGCTTTCATGACATAGAGCCCCTTTTTTGTTAACATCATGTCTAGGGCCAGTCAATTTTCCCATGCCATTCTACTGGTGACATCTAAAAATTTGCTATACTCTTGATAGCATCCCTGGGGAAATTTACAAATTGTTATTGATTTTGGAACATATGATTTGTTTATTCTACACTTTTATTTATGATAGACCACCACAATAGCACTGGCTCAAATTCTGCTGTTATTTGATTCCTCTCCTTAAACTTGTTAGGGACTCCTTTAAGCACTCTGATGAAATTTATATAATGTGAGGGCCAAATGACCATCCAGGAATTAGAAGCTCCCAATGAGACAATGAGGTCAATCTTAGGTAGGTTGGTGATAGACAACAGTGAAAGGAGTGGACAGCTGGACCAAAGCACAGGTCTCATTCCAATTGTCCAGTATTATCTCAAGTAATAGTCCAGCACAATACCACCAGCCATCTACTCTGGCCCTGCTTAGGCTAGAAAACAGTGTTCATCTCCTGAAAGGCATGGAGGCCCTGTCATCCAAACACATTTCTCAAGAATTCCAAATTCTTCACCCACCTTTAAAGATAGGAGGCATAATTGGTTTCTATTAAAGGAGGACACACAATTCAAAGGAGAGGGCCTTTTCCTCTGTCCCTTGGTGGCTGGAAACAGAAAGTACAGGAATTAACAAGACAGATACCTCCAGGCCATCTCATCCTGGAAGAGGAAGACCATGCATTCCATCCTTAGGTATCTGAGGTCCATCTACGTGGGAAAGGACAACTCCATCCTCTGACTTCCCTACAACACAAGTGTAACCATCATTCTTATTTAATGTTCTGACAGAATATTTAATTCATTCCAGCCATGCATTCATTTCCTCATACCCACTTTCACTTTCCATAGTCTGTCTTTAATCTTAAGTTTCTATTTGTATCACCTAGGAATTTCTGGTTTTCTAAGTCTCCATGGGGTAAACAAGACTAGACACATATCAAACTGAACAGTTAGCAGAGAGGTTGTTTGAGTGGCATTCATAACCAAATTTCCCATTACTTTCCTCATATAGTAAACAGGCTAAGTAAATCTTTTAAAATCTTAATTTCAAAGGGACTCTGTGTTAGGGTTGCCTATCTCCCCTGGGCATTTTTGTCAGCAGTCTTCTTTTATTTGGGTGTAATGTGTCTGTTCTAGTTTTGAAAGACATCATGACCAGAGCAACTTTGAGAGGAAAGGGTTTATTTGGCTTACATCTCCACATCACAGTCCATCATGGAGGGTACTCAGAGAAGAAACTTAAGCAGGAGCCTGGAAGTGGGAACTGAAGCAGAAACCATGAAAGAGTGCTGCTTACTGGTGTAATTCCTCTGCCTTGCTCAGCTAATTTTCTTATGTAGCCCAGATACATGTGTGGGGAGAGGAGGAAGTCTTGAGTGTTGTCCTGAGAGAATGTGCACTGTTGACATGGGTTCTAACATGTCAAGAACCCCAAAAGCACCAGGCTCAGAAGGATAGGAAAGCCAGCCTTCTTTGAGTGTTGACAATGTGTACAAAAAATGTTCCCCATAGCTTTCTCCCCTCAGATACTTCCTGTTCCTACAGAGATTCACTAAACCTGTCCCATTAATCTAGCTGCATACCATACCATAAACCCTGTCTCCTTGTTTATGCAATAATCCCACCTACTTGTTCAGCTGTATACAATAAGCCCTCCTCTCTCTTCAAATCCATATAATAAATATGCTGAGCTTCCAGAGTGCTGTGGTTTCTCCATCAGAAATATGGATGAAAGAGATCTACCTGATCCCAGATTTCCTGTGCCCATTCCATGTGTTCATTACTCATCTTTCTTTTCTTCATTCCTTTATCACAGCAGTCAGGTCCATGCCTGCAGTCATGCTGGATGTGGCATACCTGCCTAGGGATGATGCTGCCCAATGTGAGCTGGGCCCACTTACATCAATTAGCAATTAAGAAAATGCATCACAGACATTCCCACAGGCCAATGAAAGCAATTCCTCAGTTGAAGTTCCCTCTTCCTAGATGACTCTAGTTTGTGTCAAGTTGGCAAAACTCAATGAGCACAGTGTCCAATCTCTTTAAGACATATGAACCATAGTTTCAGTTGTTAACAGTACTAGAAAGAACCCCTCCCTAGTTGATTTCAACTTATTCTCTTCCAAGCTTCTTATCAGTGTTCAATCCTCATGCAGGAAAGAATGGATTAGACATTTGAGTGGTGGGAATCTGGGGGAGAAGGCCTTTTAACCTAAGAGAAAGCAAAGTATATAATTTGTGAGGAATTATTCTTTATTTCCATGGTGGGAGGTCAGTGGTTCTTCTCAAGTATGACAATTCACATAGCATCCCTTAATGAGACAGTCATAGGTTATTTCAATGGGCAATAGGGATTCTAAGAAAAACTATAAGCAAAAGCCTGGTACAAAGCAATTTAATCAAATATTAATTTGTTGTTTAAGGGTCTGATTCATTCTTTCAACTTCACCTGAGGAGGGAGGTGCCAAGATGTATGATAGTTTCAATTAGTATTTGATGTCTTCATGAGGTCTTTTAGAATAATGGCTTGATTTATCTGAGTTTATATTTTCTATTAACCTAAATCTTGGGACTATTGTCTCTATTAAATGGTTAGCTGCAGCTACAGGTGAAATGGAAAGCTTCCACCCAATTAATAAGTGGTTGTGGTAGTTTAAATGAGAAATATCCCCCACAGGCTCCATTATTTGAATACTTGGTTCTCAGTTGGTGTCACTGTTGGGGGAGGTTTAGGAGGTGTGGCCTTGTTGGAGGCAATATGTCACTTTGAGAGCATGAAGCCTTGCTCTGCTTCCAGTTCATTCTCTCTGCTTCCAGCTTGCATTTGAAGATGTGAGCTCTCAGCTTCCTCCTCTTACCACCATGTCTACAACTTTCTGGAATACCTCCCTGCCATAATGGACTCATAACCTTGGAAGCATAAACAAAAATAAACTCCTTCTTATCTAAGTTGCCTTTGGGTATGTTATTTTATCACATCAAGAGAAAAATAATGAATATAGTGGTCATAATAACCAATAAATATTTTAACTGACCTACCTTGGGTGTTGCTGTGAAGTCTATTTAGATACTCTGAAAGCATTTCAGCCTATGAGGCCCTCCTATTGGAAGTTTTTGTTGTTCTTTTTTGTTTTCCATTGCCTTCTTGTTTATCTTTTGACATATGTGCTGGCTAGTTTTATGTCAACTTGACACAAGCTAGAGTTATCTGAAAGGAGGGAACCTCACTTGAGAAAATGTCTCCATAAGATCTGGCAGTAGGGCATTTTCTAAATTAGTGACTGATGCAGGAGGGCCAAGCCCATGGTACATGGTGACATCCCAGGGCTGGTGTCTTAGGTTCTATAAAATAACAGGCTGATGCTGGGCAGAGGTGGCACATGTCTTTAATCCCAGCACTCAAGAGACAGAGGCAGGCAGATCTCTGAGTTCTGAGTTTGAGTGTGGTCTACAGAAAGAGTTCCATAACAGCCAGACTACACAGAGAAACCTTGCCTTGAAAAGACAAAACCAACAACAGCAACAACAAACAAAAACAAAAAGAAAGCAGGCTGAGAAGCCAGTAAGTAGCACCCCTCCATGGCTTCTGCATCAGCTTCTGCCTACAGGTTTCAGCTCTGTTTAAATTCCTGTCCAGGCTTCCTTTGGTGATGGACTACAATGTGGAAATATAAGCAAAGTAAACCCTTTCCTCCCCAACTTGCTTTTGGTCATGGTGTTTCATTGCAACAATAAAAATCCTAACTAGGATAGCCAGTCACACATCTCTCATACACCTCGTTATCAATGGTTTAGGCCCTCATACAATGATGTTTTGTATTGCACCTCACATGGCCTGAGGTCTCCAATGACCCCCTCTTCTTATAAGATGTGCACTGGTTAGAGTCCAATATCTGAATTTTTTGTGACCTCTCTGATCAAGAAGACAAGTGACTAATCAGAAAGGTCCCATAGTCTCCTCAGTCCTGGCTGATCTTGGAGATTAAGGGCCAATATATTAGATCAGTTGCCCCAGTTTGACACCTTTATCTTCATTGTTGTAAGCTTCCACGACTTGGTAGTTCAACACTCAGAAGGACAGCTTTGCAAGTTTTATAATTTTGACTTCTGTATAACATGGAGATAAGGCTTCAATAAAACAACCTAAAAAGCTTTGAATAAATCTTGACTTTGTTATGAGTCAGTTTCCCTCAGTGGTTAAAGAGTAACAAAATTTATATATATATATAAAGTAATGACTTGATTAGACTTACATTCTTGTTCTTTTAAGCCAGTTCTTGCAAATGTTACCATGAGTGGATCAGAATAACATGAGGAATTTTAATAATCCTTATTCATCAAATATAAATCATTCTTAAGTCACATCTTCTACAAACCTTGTACAATTTACTCAGATATTCTACATTCAAAGCTTTATTTTTGTTCTGATTTTCTAATCCCTCTTAAGATCAAGTTTTGAAGTCCTCCTCCAATAGCCAAGTCTTGGAAGCCTACAACAATGAGGATAAAAATGCCAAAGGGGGACAGCTAATCTAATATATTGGCCCTTGATCTCCAAGGTTAGTCAGGACTGAGGGGACTATGGGACCTTTCTGATTAGTCACTTGTCTTTTTGATCAGAGAGGCTACAAAAATCTTCAGATATTAGACTCTAAAATCCCTCATGTGGCCTCAATAGACCTCATTGTTCTCATATCCCACAGGTTCGTGGCTGGAGAATTTTTTTATCTGCTGTCCTTACACACTGTCCAGGTGAAAGGCTTTCTTTCCCAAGTGGTTATAGTGGCCCTACTTAACATCCTCATTTCTTCACCAGATAAGAAGATACTGAATATTGGCAACAGACCAAGTATAAAGTTGTGGCTCAAAGAATTGATGCAACTGATCAGCTATCACATATGTTTCTTCTATTAGAGGCCATGCTTCTCTTTTTCAATTTTAAACCTCTGAACTGGTAAGGGAGAGGGTGCTGACAAATTCTGTCCTTCCCCAACCCAAGGGAACCTCCCTGAGAGGGAACATTGATTGATAAATGTCCCTTGTTAGGAAGGAAAAACTTAGAATATCCTTCTAACATTGTTCAATTTTCCTTAAATTTCTTCCTTAATCTGAGAAGTGAAGGATAAGTAGGAGCCAGGACTTCAAGGGCAGGAGGAAGAAAGAGATCTTCAGGAAAAGGATCATGAGCAGGATAAATCACAAGTAGAGCTGGAGCTGGCAGTTCAGGGACCCAGGCTCCCAGCACATGAGAAGGAGGGAGGTGATCAAGGGGAATACGTTGAGAGGGTAGGGTCTCCTCCTCTACTTTACTTCATTGTTGTGGTAGTTTAAATGTATTTGGCCCCCATAATATAGGGAGTGGGAATGTTAGGAGATGTGGCTTTGTTGGAGTAGGTATGGCCTTGTTGGAGGAATTGTGTCACTTTGGGAGGCAGGCTTTGGGGTTTCCTATGCTCAGGATACTGCCCAGTGTCTTAGTCGACTTCCTGTTGTCTGCAAGCCAAGATGTTAGCCATCACCACGTCTGCCTGCATGCTGCCATGCTCCCTACTGTAGATGTAACCAACCATCTTATTAAAATAAGAAACACAGAACCAATGTAAAAGAGAAAGCCTAGAGGTCAGAGAGCAGAGCTAAAATCTTACCTCCTGCAGTGCTCCTAGCTTCCCCGAGAGAGAGCTACTTCCTGTGTCTGTCTTTAAATAGCCTTTCTGTTCTGCCTTCTCATTGGTTGTAAACCCAAACACATGACTGCCTCATCACTGCCTGTAAGTACCACCCTCCAGGTCTTAAAGGCGTATATCTCCAATGCTGGCTGTATCCCTGAACACACAGAAATCTACCTAGCTCTTCTAACCACCACACTCTTGCTATGGCTCTAATAGCTCTGACCCCAGGGCAACTTTATTTATTAACATACAATTAAAATCACATTTCAGTACAAATAAAATACCACCATACCCTACCATGATGATAATACACTGGACCTCTGAAACTGTAAGTGAGCCACCTCATTTAAATGTTTTCTTTATAAGAGTTGCCATGGTCATGGTGTCTTTTCACAGTAATAGAAACTCCAAGACAATTGTCATCATTATTTCAGAGAAAAGGGGTTCATAGGTCCCTTTCTCCAACAAAGAAAATAATCTATCACCTTCTGACTCACAGAGATTTTATCATTAATGTCTTCTATGAGAAGCTGATACACCCAATATCCAATGGACCCAAATTTTGTCCTAAGGATCACTGATTTAAGGATGGGGTCCTGAAGAGTGTTTTCCAGACACGGCATGACTGACTTACATGTGAACTCACAGAGACTATGGCAGCATGCACAGGGCTTGCACAGGTCCAAGCCAAATGGGATCCCAGTGCTGAGAGGGAGAAGTGGACATGAGCTCCCATTCCTAACCAAGACGCTATCTCCAACTGAAATCACTTGCAAAAGAAAACAATCCTTTTTCTCCAATAGAGTTTCATTGGGTATATAAATCACACTTAAGGGCAGGCCCCATGTCCAGCAGTAGATGACCAACACAAAACAAACTCAATGATATTATTGGAGATTTTTTCCCTCATATGGTGTTTGGGAGGCATTTATTATCTTCCTTATCTTTTGTTTGTATAGTATATTTTCCAGTTTTCTGTTTTTAGGGGTTTGGGTTTGGTTTCTCTGTGTGTATTTCATGGGTCTTTTCTTTCTTTTTTGGTCTTTTTTTTCTAAAGAGAGAATGGGGGTGAAAGAAGGTGTGGAATTGGATGGTAGGGGAGGTGGGGAAGATTTGGGAAGAGATAAGGGAGGTGAAACCATGATCAGACTATATTATATGAAAAGATATTTTCCATTAAAAAATAATGAGGTCCTGGGTCCAAATAAACAACAACATTTAACCATCTGCTATTACTTTTCTCCTTTTGTTCAGTGTATATCTTCTTAATGCTGGAACATGTACCCCAGATGACTGTCTAGGGGTTTTATCCTTACTGGTCCAGATCTTTTATCTTTCACTTTATCCAAAGAGGAAGCCTGGTTTTCCATCAATATCTTGTATTTTGTGATGTCTCAATCAGAGGCTCAACCCCCTCCCATTCCTGTCATGAAAATCCTCAGGAATGATCACAGAGGAGCTTCTTGACTACTGGTGAGTCAGTATAAACCCTTGGCTAGATCACTCCTAAACAGTCTGTGCAGACCATATGAGAGGCTCCTCCAGATCAGCCCTGCTCGGTTCCACACAGAGGTTTCCTGTACTCTATCCAAATGCTTCTCTGTCTCTGGTCAGGTCCCTTGGGAAGACTGGAACTAAGTATTGAGAGTCCAAATTCTTTTTCAGTTTGAATACACATCCCGTTCCCATTCACTCAATCTCCAGGATGTTCCAATCACTGAGGCAGTACTTGAATTTTTCCAAATTTCCTTATCTTAATGCATGCATGAAATTACTTGGTTGCAGCAATGCTTGCTTTGAGCCTTTATCTCTGCACTGGTGATTTACTTTTGATTTGGGGTTTCTGTTAGTTTCAAAGCCAGGGAGTGTCTCCACATGAGGGCTTCTACAACAAGGCAATGGAGAGCATGTTCCAGGATGAGATTCAGTCCCCTAGACCCTCAGTCATGAAGATAGAGCCCCATGTTGAATATCAAATTTTAAGTAATGTATCTGGGCTCTCATGAAAATGGCCACACAATCCAAAGTATTTTAGCAACTCAAAAAGTTTAACTTCTGCAGTAGGTGCATAGCTGTGTTAAATCAAGCAAACAAGCACATTATGACTGCAAAGACCTTGTGTGCCTCATTCTGAGTAATTAAAGCTATGCATCATATTCTTATGTGACTGGTAGATACAGAGTAATGTAGATTCTAAGGAGAAATGAAACAAGTGTGTATGAAACTTGAGCGTGTTTTTTCTTTTATTGAAATAGATTTTTTCCATATAATATAACTTGATTATGGTTTCACTGCCCTCTACTATTCCTAGTCCCTTTCCACCTCCCTCCCATCCAGATCCACCACCCTTCTGTCTCTCATTAGAAAATAGGCTTATCAGAGATAATAATAAAATAAAACATAATAAGATAAAACAAACATGTCAGAATAGGAAAAAAGCAAACAAACATAAGGAAAAGAGCCCAAGAAAAGGCACAAGAAACAGAGATGCAGAGACCCACTCATTTGCACACCCAGGAATCCCATAAACACACAAAACTAAAAGCCATAATATATGTGCAAAGGATCTGTAGGGTAAAACAAGAGAAAAAATAATAAAATGAATAAAAATTGAAAATAATTAAAAAAAGAAAAAGCTCGGACATGAAATTGTGAAACAATACTGCTCCATTCATAATAACCAGAAACTGGAAATAACCTAGATGTCCCTCAACAGATGAATAGATAAAGAAATGTGGTCTATTTATACAATGGAATATTATTCAGCCCTTAAGAAAAATGAACTCATAAAATTCACAAGTAAGTGGAAGGAACTAGAAAAAATCACACTGAATGGGATAACCCAGAATGACAAATATGGTATATATTCACTTATATATGTATATTTGCTGTTAAGTCAGTGATAACCAAGGTACAATCCATAGAACCACATAGGTTAATTATAGAGTAAGGGAGTAGGGGGGACAGATAGAACTCCCTAAAACAGGGAAATAGAATAGATAGTTATGGATGGATGAGGGGAAAATGGAATGGTAGGATCAAGCAGGGAGGGAGAGGGAAGAAGGTCCATGAGGGAGAGCTGGTGCCTACACAGAGCCTTCACACCTATGAGCTAGTGTTCGTGGTACCAGGACGCACTCTGTATGCTACCAAAGGAGAAAAGTAAACACTGATTCAACTATAAACCCTTTGATATATGATGATGTTCTGGCTGCAAGATACATGAGTACAATGGTTGTACAAAGCTTGTGGGAGTAACCAATATTTGATTTGACCTAGGGTCTATTCCACAAGATGAAACCCATACCTGACATTGCTTGGATGACCGAGAACCTGAGACCAGATAGCCCAGGGATCTAAGATAAAACCAAATACTACTAAAGGAGCATAGCAATAAAATGACTCCTAATGACATTCTGCTATACTCATAGATCAGTGCCGTATTCAGCCACAATACTAGAAGCTTCTTACTGCAATAGATAGGAACTAATATATGAACTCACAGAGAATGAGGCAGCATGCACAGGTCTGCACCAGAAGGGGTCCTAGAGCTGAAAGGAGAAGTGGACACATGCTCCCATCCCTAACCCAGAAGCTATTTTCAGTTGATAAAGATCTGCACATGAAAATTTAGTTTTCTCCAAGGAAATCTCACTGGGGAAACAAACTACTCTTAAGGATAGGCTTCATGCCCAGCAGTAGATGGCCAACAGAAAAATGAACTCAACCTTTTTGAGCATATGTTTTTATTTCAAGGTGTTGACCTGGGAGGAACCAGCATTTTGGCCAAGTGGCTTCTTTATAATTCACAGTGGAGTTTTGTCTTATTTAACCCTTTGAAAAAAGGAGAGTACATTTTGTTCACATTTCCCACGAGCCTGACATTGTCAATTTTCCAGGAAGGGCAAAAGAGTAATGTAACTTATAATAACTTTCTCACTTAGCTCACACTGGCTACTCAACAAACTTGGCTCACTCTTCTCCCAGCTTGTGGTGGTTTGAATGAGAATGCCCCCCATAGGCTCATATGTCAAGATGGGTGTACTCCTAAAAGCTCAAATGATCTATTCCTGTGGGCATCATAAAGATCTCATCTCCTCTTCCAGCAGACTCAGGTGAAGCCCAATCTCTCTCAAACCAAGGAACAGCAACAAAAAAAATATACAGATATATTTTTATTTACCTCACCATCAATTCTCTTTCCTAATAGCCTTGTCTTCTTAAGGTCATAACCACTTATCTATGTTTGTTTATAAACTCTAATAAATATTCATAGTAGGGAGTACATAATAGTAAGCATAATATTATCATTTGAGATTTTTTAAATGACAGAGCACAAATTAAATGTCATATCTTGTAGTCATATTTTTCTTTGGACCACCAGCTCACAAATAATGACATGGAGACACTATTAATTATGAAAACTTGGCCTTAACTTAGGCTTGTTCCTCTAGCTCTTATAACTTAAATTAGCCCATTTATTTTAGTCTGCATTCTGTCGAGTGGTTTGTTAACTCATTTCTCCATACTGTCCAGGCTGCTTCCTCAGAGTCTGGCTGATGACTCCGCCTTCTACTTCCCAGAGTTCTCTCTCTCTGGCCAGAAGTTCCACCTATACCTCCTGTTCAGCTTTTTTATTATATCAATAAAAGCAATATATATTATATATAATACAGTGTACAGATATCCCACAACAATATCTAAGTCAGGCCTAATGGTCTAGACCTGTATTCCCACCTACACGAGAAGCTGAGGTAGGAAGAATGCAAGTTCAAGGCCTACTTGGTTTACAGAATAAGTTTAAGAACAGCCCCCTGTCTCTGACTCCTGTGTGCTGGGATTTGAGCCAACATACTTGGTTATCATAGTCTTTAATTTTGTTTACTTCCTTGACTGTGCTGCATAAGAATGGATTTTCTTGTGCTAACTTGATTTCCTTGGGGTTATTTGTAATGTCTGGAGTAGCAAAATGATTGGTAGTTACTGCAAACACTACTTGGGTTTCCAAAGACTATGGAATACCTCACGGATTTGATTATAGTTCTAAAGGTAGTAGTTGTAGAGTTTAAATTCTCAAAAGATGTGCAAAAATCATCACACTTAAATCTGGGTTAACAGGTGTGTCTGATAAAGTCTGGTTTGAGAGTATCTTGTTTAAGCATGTTGGTGGTCAGCAGGTTATTTTGTAGACTGTCTTGTTTTTGACCACGTACCTTTATTAGGATAGACAAATCAAAATTTCTGTGTGTTGAAGAAGCATTTCTGGGTTAACTATATTTTCTGTGCCACTTACTGTTTGTTTCTTTGTTTGCTTGCTTGCTTGGTTTATGAGACCCTCACTCTGTAGCTTATGTGGGCCTGAAACTCACTATATGGCAAGCTGGCTTCAAACTTGGAATTCTTGAGCCTTGGGGGTTACAGTTACAGTTGTCTTTGTTTGGTTTTATGAAAATAACACTTCTTTCTCATCTTCCATGTTTGGTTGAGGATTTCTAGAGGGGTTTTCTCTGTGCTAGATTTCAAGCAAGGAAAATATTGTTGGAGTTTTATGCATTGTTTGAAGTGATAGGTATCCCATACAATGTCAAGAGAGTCACTACATTGCAACATCTATTTATTGGGAAACCTAGAAGTTCATTTCATATTCTTTATTTATTTTTAATTCTTTTTTTGTTGTATAATAGAAACTGGCAAAGGCTCAGTTCTGATCACTATTGTCTTGTTCTGCCCATGACTTCACTGATAAAAAGCAGGCCACTACAGAGATAAGGCCCTGAAGGATTTGTGGTGTCTCCAATAGAACAAAGAAATTTAAAGTATGACCAGTGTTGTTTTGGATTTACCAATAGACTTCATAATTTCCTTGTTCAAAATTACCTCTGGCTCCAACTCCATTCTGAGTTTAATTGTTTCTCTCAAAATCTTGTGTCTTTATTTTTAACTCAAAATTTGAGACATCTGTCATCAAGTACATACAGATTATATGGTGACCATTAGTTTTCTTCAGTATTTTCAAGACATTCCTTTACTGTTTAGTTCACTTGGTTGCTCATTTGTTTCTTTTTGTTGCTTGTTGTCAGGTGTAAGATCTAATTGTAAATCCTTAATAATTTATCTCTATATTTTTCTTTGTTTCTCATAGAATATTTTTGGGGTGTCAAAGGACATAGGATCCCCTTTTCAGGTTCTTAGTCTAGCTGATAAACGATTTTAAAAATGGACTCAGAATAAAACCGGCATAAAATTTATCAGAGATAAAATATCATGGCAGGCAAGCTAGAGACCTCAGTAACTGCCAGGAACAGAGAAATGGAATAGAATAAAGAGTTAAAAAATACATAGTAGAGCATTTAAAAATATATCCTGGAAGATCAGGCAGAAACACTGGGAAACTGAGGCCCAGATCCTTTCTCCTTGTGAGTTTTATGAAATGGTACTTTGTCTTTCACTACACCCTCTATTTTTCTTTAGTTTTTTAGATAGTTAGATATCTTTAGATATTTTTAGATATTTCTATTGCTTCACCAGGATTATCATATGTGGACATTTTTAGAAAACTGAAGAAAGAAAGAAAGAAAGAAAGAAAGAAAGAAAGAAAGAAAGAAAGAAAGAAAGAAAGAAAGAAGGAAAGGAAGAAAGGAAGGAAGGAAGGAAGGAAGGAGGGAAGGAAGGAATAGATAGAAAGATGAAAGAAAGATAGAAAGAAAGAAGGAAGGAAGGAATAGAAGTTGTTAAAGCAACAATGGTATTTGAACATGGTATATGAATACTTACTCATTGGTAAATAAAGCAAGAATCAAATAACAAAACCACCTCCAAGGTTCATAATCAAATAAAGAAAATTGAGAGAAATGCTATAATCCAATCTCTATATCTCTCCACCAAGAAACTCAGTACCTTGAGTTAATGGTCCGATGTAACTATGGTGTTCTCTCTCCCTCTCTCTCCCTCCTTTCATTCTCTTTTCATTTTCTTACTATGTTGGCTGATTTCAAACTTATGACTTTATTGCCTCAGTCACACAAGTGGGTAGATTGCAGGAATGTGCCAACATGTCTGACGTTATATTCATTCTACTTTAATGAATTCTGTAAGTTTTACCTAAGGAAAATTCACTCATTGTTAATAATAAGCATCATATATAATGTATTAAACTTTAAATATATAAGAATATATTTAGATTTTATCACTTCCCTACAGTCATAAAATATTCTCCCGTATGTCCAGAGGATAGTAGCGTAAGATCATCAAAAGCAGTAGAAACAAAACCAATTTCAATTATTCTAAGTTCTTATACCATTTTTTCATTTGGCCACAAGATGGAACCAGAGACCCATCAAATATAACAGAATGAACAGGTAATTTCAGTTCTTCCACCTTCAAATAGTATTGTTCCATTTCTCCACGTGATTGCAGCATAAAACCAGCACATACAGTACAACAAAATATTTCAGTGCTTTCATTCCAATAAAGCATTCTTCCACCAGTCACAAGAAGACAATATAAACACATTATATACAAAAGAAACAACAAATTATTTCAAATATCTACATACATAAAGACTTCTTCCACCAGTTTTAAAACAACTATGTCAAACAGACATTTGCAGAACATTCCACCCAAACACTAAAGAGCAGCTTTTTTCTTGGCATCCCATGGAAATTTCTCCAAAGTCAGCCACAAATTAGGACACAAAAGAGGTCTCAACAAATTTAGAAAAACTGAAATAATATCCTGCATTCTACCAGGGCACAATAGACTAAAACTTGATATCAACAAGAATAGAGACTACATAAACTCATGGAAACTAGAACAACACACTACTGAATGGGAATTGGGTCAAGAAAGAAATGTTCAAATTCCTAGAATTTAATAAAATTGAAAACAAAACCTACCAAAAGCTATGGAACACAATAAAAGCAGTTATAAAAGGAAAGATTATAGTACTATGGTACTGTGTCAGAAAATTTGAGAAATTTCAAATTATTAATGTCACAAGGCCCTCAAAGGCCATAGGAAAACAGGAATAATCAACCACCACCACCACCACCACCACCACCACCACCAAAGAAGACAGGAAAAGACAATCAAAATCGGGGATAAAATTAATTAAATAGGAAAAATACAAAGAATCAATGAAACACAAAGTTGGTTCTTTGAAATATTTAACAAGATTGACAAACTTTTAGCTAAACTAACCAAAAGAGAGGATTTGTGAAAATTAGAGATGAAAAAGGAGACATTACAATAAACATTCAGGAAATTCAGAGAATCAAAAGACATATTCCAGTGAGGTGTGATGGCCTTTAACCCTAGCGCTCTGGAAGCAGAGGCAGGCAGTTCTCCATGAGCTTGAGGCTAAGCTGTTCTATGTTGTGAGTTCCAGGACATTCAGACCTCAGCAAACAAAAATAAGTAAATAAAGTACATTCCACAAATATTTAATATTTTAAGTAGATCCATAACATCCAGTGAGATAGAAACAGTTAAAAATTAAAAATCTCCCAACTGTAAAAAGTCCAGGGCCAGATGGATTTTGTGCAGAATTCTACCAGACCTTCCAAGAAGAACTAACATGAAAAATCCTCAAAATATTTTACAAAATAGAAAAGAAGAAATAGTTTTAAATTCCTTTTACAAAGTCAGGATCCCCCGATACTAAAACCAGGCAAAGACTCAAAAATAAAAGAGAATTATAGGCCAAGATCTTTCATGAACTTAGACACAAAAAATTCAGAAAGGAATACTTGCAAACTGAATCTAAGAACACATCAAAAAGATTATCCACAATGGTCAAGCCAGCTTCATTCCAGAGATACCGAAGTGATTTTACATACATAAATCAATAAAAGTAATCCACACATAAATAGACTAAAGGACAGAAATCACAAGGTCTTTCATTAGGTGTCCAAAAGGCCCTTGACAAACTGAAATATTGATTAATGATAAAAATCTTAGAGAGAATAGAGATAAAGGGGACATAGCTCAACATAATAAAAAGTTTAAAGTAAGTCCACAGCCAATATCATCCTAAATGCAGAAAGAATTTCCACCAAAATCTGGAAGATTAGGATGTCCACTGTGTCCATACCTGTTCAACATAGTACTAGAAGTCTTAGCTAGAGCAATAAGACAACTGAAGGAGATCAAGGGCATGCAAATTGTAAAAGAATAAGTCAAAAGTATCCTTATTTGCAGATGATATAATTCCATACATTAAAGAGTCAACCAGAAAACTCAAAGTAGGAGGATTTACAAAAATCAGAAGTCTTTCTGTGTACAAATGATAAACACACTAAGAAAGAAATCAAGGAAACAATACCATTCATAACAGCCTCAAAAATAAATAAAATATCTTGGAAGAAATCTATCAAAGCAAGTGAAAGATTTGAACAATGAAAACTTCAAGACCCACAAGAAAAGAAATTGAAGAAGATACCAGAAGATGGATTGGTAGGATTAATACTGTAAATAGGACCATCCTACCAAAGTCAATCTACAAATTCAATGCAATATCCATCAAAATTCCAAGATAATACTTCACAGAGATTGAAAAAAAGTATCATAAATTGCATATGAAAACACAAAAGACACAGGATAGTGAAAACAATTCAGAACAATAATTTTTAAAGAACTGCTGGAGGTGTCACCATCCAGATTTCAAGTTAGACTACAGGGCTGTAATGATACACAAATAAACAAACAAACATGGTACTGGCATGCAAACAGAATTACTGAACAATGGAATGGAATGGAGGACCCACATATAAATCCACACTTCTACAGACACCAGATTTTTCACAAAGAAGCCAGCAATAATACACAGTTGAGAAAAGACAACGTCTTTAACAAATGGTGCTGGTCAAACTGTATACATGTAGAAGAATGGAACCAAATCATTATCTCTCATCCTATACCTATTCCAAATGGATCAAGGACCTTAACATAAGACCTGATACCCTAAATTTGATAAAGGAGAAAGTAAAAACATAGCTGAACTGATTGGCATAGGAAAGGACTTTCTGAATAGGACCCCAATAGCCCAGACATTGAAGCCAATAATGAATAAATAGGATCTTATAAAATTAAAATGTTTCCATACATCAAAAAACACCATAACTTTAGTGAAGAGGCAGTCTACAGAGTCAGAAAAATCTATACCAGCTATTTCATCTGACAGTATCTAGACTATATAATGAGCACACAAAACTAACCAAATCAAAAAGAAATATTTTTTTAATATTCAAAATCCTTAGCCTCATGGAAATGCAAATTAAAACTACATTTAGATTTAATCTCACCATAGGTTTTTTTTAAAGTTTTAAAAAGACAACTATTGCCATGGATGTGGATGTGGGGATAAGGGAAACACTTATTCACTGCTGGTGGTAATGTTAATTGGTGCACTCACTATGGAAATTAGTGTAGAGATTCCTCAAAAGACTAAAAATAGATCTATCTGATGATCCAGCTCTATCACTATTGAGTATATACTCAGAGGACTCCATATCATACTCAAGAGACATCTGCTCATCCATGTTCATTGCTACTCTAGTCAAAATATCTGGGATCAGTCAATTGATGAATGAATAATAAAAAGTATCACATATACACTATGGAATACTATTTAGCTCTAAAGAAAAATGAAACTATGAATTCACAGGTTAAATTAATGGAATTGAAAACAATTATTCTGAGTTAAGTAACCCAGACCCAGAAAGACAAGTGGCAAATGTTTTCTCTCACCTGTAGGTGTTAGCTTTAAATCTTCAGATATGTGTGTTTTATTTGGAATATCCATAGAGGTCAGAAAAACAGTAAGAGCCTATGAGGATGGGGTTTAAAGGAGAGTATGTAGAACACACTGGTATAAAGGGTTAAAAGGGAATAATGTATCAGAAAGGGTTAAATTGGTGTAGAGGCAGGGAAGGTAGGATAGAGGATGGAAAATGGGGAGGGCTAAAAAACACTAAAGACCTGGAAAAGTTCTATGGAAACATACTACTGCAGGAGTTTCCTAAAACATGAACACACACACACACACATACACACATACACACATACACACAACACACACACACACACACACACACAACACACAGAGAGAGAGAGAGAGAGAGAGAGAGAGAGAGAGAGAGAGAGAGAGAGAGAGAGAGAGAGAGAGAGAGAGAGTTAAGACAGAATTACCCTATAACAGGGCAACAACGCACCTACTAGACACGAGACACTAACAAGTAAAAAGCCAGTGCAAAGAATTAGTTACTTGTCTTGGAGTTGTTAGCCAGTGAAAGCCTATAGATGCCCAAATAGTACAGACTATTGATATTGCAGAGGAGTGTAAAGTAACAGAAAGGATGTCTGAAAAAGTTAGGAGTCATACTATTAACTATCTACCTAAAAATACCCTATAATATACATATGTAATTTAAATGAAATTCTCTTTTGGGCTGACAATGCTCCCCCAAGAGCCAAAGAACATATAACAAACCCCAATACCAGACATGATAATCCCTCTTTCAAGTTGTTGGTCAGAGTTTTCCAAGTGACTCCTAAAACCTTATAGGTTATTGCTGTGGCTCTAGAAGTAAGTCCCTGTTGCTGAAGACACCATACAACTCAGGCACAGGACCTAGAAGACCCTGAGCTAAAACTGACCTGAAAGCCTCTTCCTTGGGGTCTAGCTTTCATGGTACCAGAAGTCATCATATAAACTTCCAAAGGAGGGAAGCAAGCAACAGTCCTACTCAACTAATACATCTGTGAACTACAAGGACTAGCATGGCATGATAACACTAAGGATTCAGTAGTGGCATGAATATTTTAGTGGTAACCAACAGCTCTTTAATTTGACTTAAGACCTACTCAACAAGAGGGAAATCATGCTTGGTACTAGAATCCTAGATAACTACCCAAGGCTATTGAGGTCATGGATCTTGGAGGATAACCTACAACTGCAACTTTACTGAACAAGAACAATCCCTAACTAAATTATAAATATTTGTCCTTATACCCACAGATAAATGTAATCCTCCCCCCTCATCAAGGAAACTTCTCTTTGCAACAGGCAGAGACTGTGGTGGTTTGAATAAGAATGGCCCCCATGGGCTCATATATTTGGATGCTTAGTCCCCAGTTGGTGTACTGTTTGGAAGGATTGGGTGTGTGACCTTGTTGGAGTAGGTGTGGCCTTTTTGGAGGAGGTGTGTCCCTGGAATTGGGGGTTGAGGTTTCAAAAGCCCACACCAGACTTAGTGTGGCTCTCTATGCCTTCTGCCTATGAATCAAGATGTAAAGCTCTCAGCTACTTCTCTAATACCATTCCTATCTGCTTCCTGCCATGATTATAATGGGTTAACTCTCTGAACCTGTGAGCAAGATCCCAATTAAATGCTTTCCTTTATATGAGTTGTGGGAGTCCAGCTCCCACTCTTTGAAGGGTTCTTAGGTGGAGGAGAGAGGAATGAGAAATATCAGATAGAAAGAGAGACCTAGCTGATGAGAAGAAAGACTGAAACACAGGATAGCTTTGGGAGGGCCTGGATTAATACCCAATAGCCTCATCCTTTACTGAAAAGGGCTTTTTATAACATGCCATGGGGAGAGGCAAAAGACCCCCATCCTTGCAAGGTCAAATCACACCATATAGTCAAGTATAGACCCTTCCAAATACCTGCTAAACAGGCCCGTGGTCAAATAATCTCCTTATCCAGCCTTGCTGGGTAAAGCAAGCTCAGATTCTCTGATCCTGAGTAAGACCTCACTAGATAGCCTCTGTGGGTGCCCACACTTGGGTCATGGTCTCTTTACAGCAATAGAACAGTCACTAAGATAGAGACCATTACAAAAAAAAAACCACAAACAATCAAAATGCAATTGTGTAGCCCAGTCCCAATTGAACAAGGAAAAAAGAAATAGACATTGTCAAAGTGAATAGGGAAATCCCATAAGGCCTCAACCCTACACAAAGAACTATAGGCAACCAAGGAATACTCAGAGCAGGCAAAATAGTCTTCCCTAGGGAAGAACATACCAATTGGTTATTTAATATCAAATGGTCAGCCCTAAATTCACACATACAAGTAACATTATATAGACTGAACAGGTTGTATTTATATACTTAGGAATATATGTGTATATGTATGTAGTAGAAAATTTTAAAGTATGTTATGTTTGTTTATGTTGCATTTGTTTAACTCTGTGAAGCTGTGTTACTATGACTGTAAAACACCTGATGGTCTAATAAAGAACTGAACAGCCAATAGCAAGGCAGGAGAAAGGATAGGTGGGGCTGGCAGACAGAGAGACTATATAGAAGGAAAAATCTGGGAGGAGAAAAGATCAAAGGAGCCAGAGAAGGAGGAGGACATCAAGGTCCAGCCACCCAGCTACACAGCAAGCCCCAGAGTAAGAGAAAGATTTATAGAAGTAAGAGAATGGGACAAGCCCAGAGGCAAAAGGTAGATGGAATAATTTAAGTTAAGGACAGCTGGCAAGAAATTAAGCCAAGCTAAGGCTGGGCATTCATAATTAAGAATAAGCCTCTGTGAAAGATTTATTTGGGAACTGGGTGGCAGCCCCCCCCCCAAAAGAGTAAAATATCAACAACAACATATGTGTATATGTATGTATATGAGTAATGACAATTAATGAAAAAAGAGGCCATGAATGTGAAAGAGAGCAAGGAGGGTTGTATGGGAGAGTTTAGAGGGAAGAAAGGAAATGGATAAATGGTATAATTATATTATAATTTCAAAAATGAAAGAAAAAATAATTTCAAATTATCTACATCTATAAAACATTCATCATCAATCCACAAGATGGCAGCAAAAGCCAATCAAACGCAGTAGAAAAAAGAATTATTTCAATTAGTCTTTGCTCATAAACCATCCTTTTATCAGGAAAGGAGCATTTGACCAAAGAGATTCTTGCCCCTTGTCATTACTCAAAAGATGCTGCCTCTGGTTGGGTTTTCAAAAGCCAAACTGAAAGAGATGTAAGCATTGCCTGCCTGTCCAAATGAGTCGAGAATTCTAGGCCAAGTTGTACCTGCCCACCCCATTTAAGGAAAAGTAAAAGATTCTACTCATTTCCTGATCAGGAAAGAGTATAATGTGTAAACCGGAGGATATTAGCAAATTTCTACAAGATGAGCCTCTTATTGCTACAACTCCTATGAAATCCCACATGTTGGTTATTCCAAAGCCTCACAGCCCTTACAGATTAGTACAGGACATAAGAATTGTAAATGAGATCATCAGTCCGTTATACCTGGTAGAGTCTAACACTATACACTTCTAGGACAAGAAACCCAGAAACCCAATGTTATATAGCATTAGATGTCTATGCATTCTCTTGGACCAATATTCTCAATTCCTTAATTCTTGTTTGTCTTTGAATGAGCCATAACTGGCAGATGACCTCAGCAATTTCTATGGACTACCCTACCTCAAAGATTTTGAGGTAGCCTCGCTAGTTTTGGCTAAGCCCATACCTGAAATCTAGAGGAAATGAAAAATGCAGAGGGCATTATAACTCAACATGTTTTTTTTTACTATTTCCAAGGAATAAATAACTTTTAGGAACCCTTGCCTTTAAAGGGGGGATAAGATCTCCAAGAAGAGGTAAAAACTCAGAAAGTCAAGGGTGAAATAACTGGGCTACATTATGACCCCAGGACACTAGGCCTCATCCTCAAATAATTTTCAGCTGTTGTACATCTTTATCCTCCCCAGACCCAGAGACAGATATAGGCATTTCTTGGATAAACTGGGGGTTATTAACTATGAATTCAGGTGTATAGGGAAAGAGGCAAGCCTCTATAGGAAAATACATGCTTCTACATTCCCCTACAACTTGATGGATCAGAAGAACAATTTTGCATTCAAATTTTAAAAAGTCCTTCTGAAGGTTCAAGCCCTGGGGTTACCTGGGAGCAAAAAATGCTTTTAACATTTGTCACCCCAAACAAGGAATTACTATGGGAACTCAACTCAATCTCTAGGCCCACACAAGTAACCCATGCATGGCACAGTCATGAAACTATGTAACTTGTGGCCTGAGAACAGACCCCTTCCTCCAGGAATTGACAGGAAACATCATTGGCTAATGAAGCTTTTAAATTCACATGTGAGTCTCTCATAAATATGTACATGCATCTTTTCTTTATCAGAGCCAAGCAGATCTCTTCAATCATCAATTAAATTTATCTAATAGCAGTCTTTTGGCACTCTACCCTGAGATCACTCTGCAGGGAAATATCTATAACATAGTTGCTTTTTTTTTTTTTTTAGCTCTCCTTGAAAGTTCAGGCCAGGCCACCTATGACTGTTTAGATGTCCTTTCAATATCCAACTCTGCAAAATCCAACCTGAAGGATATCCCTTAGAAAACCCTGCTTAGGTTTGGCTTACTCAAGGGAGGTGCTTTGTGATACAAGAAAAATGGATTGCCTCCCTCAAGCACACTATGGGGGTCAAGCCTCTGGCACTGCAGTTCAATTAGCCAAACTTATAACTCCAATTAAAGCCTTGGAGTTGACAGAAAATAGGGAAGTAGCCATAGACACATATTCTAAATATGCCTTCCTACCATTACATGACAACTCTGCAATCTGGAAACAAGGGAAATCATTAACATTTCCTAAATAGTACTATCAGATATAGACTGTAGATATAGTCTCATCTAAGGCATATAAAAACTCTCAAGGACACTGTAGTACATTATAAAGAGAACATTAAATGGACAATAAACTTATCAGGAGAGGAAATCAATTGGCTGACAGAGCTTCAAACATGGCTGGTATGACTCAGTCTTACACTTGCTGATCTCCTGACATGACTCCTCATAGACCTCTATAAACCCCTCTGGGGAAAGAAAAAGCAACAGAGGAATGGATATCAGATTTTTGAGAGTTAAGGAATTATTTACACTTGTCTGTACTTTGTACCTTGAACCATAGTGTCCTTGAGAGGGAGAGGTCTTTTGCCTTTCTTCTTGCTGCTGTATGTATAAAATGTCCATGAGGAATAAACTCAGGGTGACTCAGAGCCCTCCTGATGCTATTCTGTGTCTCTGTCTTTTTCTTTCACATCTACATCTCTGTTTTTCATACCTATTATTTCTTAATACTCACTCCTCTCTTCAAGGACTGTTTGACAGTCAGGCGGGACTCAGTGCACCCCTCCCCCCGTAAGGCTGCCTCCTGGCAGAGCTCTGCTTCTTCTCTCTTGCTCAAGATGTTGCTTCTTCTGCTTCACTCTGCTAAAGGGGAAAGCCCTGCAGAAATGTAGTAATCTTCTCTGGCTCCCGAGAAAAGTTGTTACTTTTTTCTACTCAGGCCCCCCTAAGGGAATGTCCAGCAAAGGTTTTTTTTTTTTTTTTTTTTTTTTTTTTTTTTTTTTTTTTTTGCGCATGAAAGATTTTCACCCAAAACTCTTTTAAGAAAGAGATTTCCAGAAGCCTGCCCATGCACTAGGGACAGATCCCGATCCCCCTGCCTGGGTGCCCCCCAAACAGTTCAAGCCAAACAACCGTCTTCCATATCCAGAGGGCCTAGTCCAGTCCCATGGGGGCTCCACAGCCACCAGTCCACAGTTCATGGGTTTCCACTAGTGTGTTCCATCATCTCTGCACATCCTCCTATCATGATCTCAACATCCCTTGCCTGCAGTATCTCTCCTCTCTCTCATAGATTGGATTCCTGGAACTCAGCCTGGTGCCTGGTTGTGGATCTCTGCATCTGCCTCCATCAGTCACTGGACAAAGGCTCTATGATGACAGCTAGGTTATGTGACATCTTGCAAAGCCTTGGTGCAGTGGGAAGGGGCTTGGACCTGCCTAGGCTCAGTGTGCTGGGCTCTGCTGACTCCCCATGGGAGAACTCGATTTAGGGGATATGGGGATGCAGGGTGGCTTGGGAAAGAGGGCTGGGAGGTGGGAGGAGGGAGGAGGGGTAGGTCTGTGGATAGCATGAGGAGTGAGTAGAAAATTTCTTAATAAAGAAAAAAAAGGATAAAAGTAAAAGTTCATGTGGGTAATTGCTATTGTAGAATCAGTTTATAGAAAAATCATACCTTGTCATGACATTGATTTTATTACTGAATTAAACATTGTTTTTTCCCATAAAAAAAGAAAGAGATTTATTTAGGGAGGAGGAGAGTACAGGAGAGTGGCTGCCTCTGTCAGGGTGGGAATCAGGGTGAGAAAGGACAGCTCACTACTGAACAGGCAGAGGGGTTTATATAGGGCTTCTTAGAGGTGGAGTTTCTCCAGGGAGAAGATTTTCTGCTCAGGGATTAGTTAGTTTTCCTGCTCAGGGATTGGTTGGTTTAGTTGGTCGGGGCAGAGTTGGCTCTGGTTTCAGGGCCAAACTATGTTTTATTCACTGGTCCTTTTTAGCCCTTTGGCTCTAATTTCAGGGCCAGGGCATATTTCTTTCACTGGCTCTGGTTCTAGGGACAAAGTGTGTTTCTTTGGCTCTGGTTTCAGGATCAGGGTGTGTTTGTTTGGTTCTGGTTTCAGGGCTAAAGTGTGTTTCTTTCACTGGCTCTGGTTTCAGGGTTGGGGTGGGTTTCTTTCACTAGCTCTGATTTCAGGGCCAGGGTGGGTTTCTTTGGCTGGCCCTTTTATCCTACAGTGAGTGTTTGGATGGGAGCTCCACTTCAACCCCTGACACTCTGGCACCCTGGCATCCCTACACCCAAAGAGTCTGGAATGTTTGGGTGGGAGTTCCACCTCAACCCCTGGCACTCTGGCATCCCTATACCCAAAAAGTCTGCAATGTTTGGAAGGAGTGTGGTGGAAGATCCACCTCGGCTCCCTTCCCAATCTCTTTCCCTAAAACTACCCTTTCAAAGCCCACCAAACACAGCTCCTCCCCAAACCCGCCCCTTCAAAGCCTGCCAAACACAGCTTCTCCCTTAGAGAGGCTCAGGATGACTCCCACAGGGGATATATAAGCAGCATCCCAGAAAAGAGACTCGTTCTGGTCTCTTATGCCTCTGCCTCCTCTCTGCAAGACCGGGGAATTGCCCAGGAGTGCTTTACCCATTAAACCTGGGCTTTCCAATTTGGTCTGATTCGGTTTGTTGAGATGGCTGAGAGGCCTTCAGGAGGCCTAAAACTTATCAGTGAGTGCCTCCATGCCCCATTTGTTTGCTTGTTTGCTTGCTTGTTTTAGTCTTCAGGTGAAACAGCACAAAGGGTGATTTATTACAGACATAATATGCTCATTTATCACTGAGAACAGAACAAATGTAGGAGGTTGTGACTGTTAAGCTATTGAGCAAGGTGGATCTGGTGATGGAACAGCAACAGAAGATCTAGATTCAGACAGTAGAGCACACAGTCAGAAGCTGCTTTATTTGAAGATTATGGACTTAAGAGCCCACAAAGAGGTGAGTATCCGGGCCCAACCCAGACCCCATCCCTGGGCACCAGCCACTCCGGGAAGACCTGCCCAACTTGGCCCCAGGTTCTGGCCACCGGGCAGGTCCCCTTCTAGCCCCACTGGGAGGGATCCCCTTTTCCAAGCCCCCCCTGGCAGCCCCTGCAATCTCCACGCCCTGCCCCCACGCCCATCTGCCCCAGACCCCAGCCACCTCCTGAGACTTCCCTTCTGGACCAGAGACTTCCAGTCCAGATAAGAGCTTCCATCCTGCCCCAGAGTCCCCATTTGGACAAGAGAACTCCCATCTGGACAAGAGAGAGAGACTTCCTGAATCTGTCAGCTCTTTCTGAACCAAGTACACTGATAAGACCAAGAAGGAACCACAAGGAGATGGGCAGACGTCAAGGCAGAAGTACAGACAACAAAATGAAGAGCAATACAGCATCACCAGAACCTAGACCGCCTCCAACATCTAGACCTGAACATCAAAAATTGGAAGAAGCAGAAGAAAACAGCCTTATGAATACCTTATGAATAACATCATGAAGAAGGTAGAGGCTTGTGTAGAGGAAAAGACAAAAAAATGGGAAGAACGCTATAAACAATTAGAGGAAAGGGCAAACAAATGAGAAGAAAACAATAAATTCCTGGTAGAAAACAATAAGGTACTGAAAGAAAATCATGAAAAAGCAATGAAACAAATAAAGGAAACAGTCCAAGACCTGAAAAGGGAAAGAGAAAAAATGAAGAAGACACAAACAGAGGGAATGCTGGAAATAGAAAACCTGAGTAAAAGATCAGGAACTTCGGATGCAAGTATAACCAACAGAATGCAAGAGATGGAAGAGAGGATTTCTGGCATTGAAGATACAGTAGAAGAAATAGTTTCATCAGTCGAAGGAAACACTAAAGCCAACAAAGTCATGAACCAAAATGTCCAAGAAATCTGGGACACCATAAAAAGACCAAACCTACGAATTATAGGGATAGAAGAAGGTGAAGAATACCAACTCAAAGGCACAGAAAATATATTCAACAAAATTATAGAAGAAAACTATCCCAACTTAAAGAAGGAAATGCCTATGAAGATACAAGAAGCCTATAGAACACCAAACAGACTAGAACCCCCAAAAAAGTCCCCTCGACACATAATAATTAAACAACTAAATGTACAGAATAAAGAAAGAATATTAAGAGCAGCAAATGAAAAAGGCCAAGTGACCTATAAAGGTAAACCCATCAGAATAACACCCGATTTCTCAATGGAGACTTTGAAAGCCAGAAGGACCTGGACAGATGTAATGCAGACACTAAGAGACCATGGATGTCAGCCCAGACTAATATACCCAGCAAAACTTTCAATCATCATAGACGGAAGGAACAAGACATTCGAAGACAAAGCCAGATTTAAACATTACCTATCCACAAACACAGCCCTACAGAAAGCACTAGAAGGAAAATTCCAACTGAAGGAAGTCAGATACACACTCCAAAACACAGGCAATAGATAAAGCCACAACAGTAAACCCCAAAGAAGAGAAGTACACACACACACACACACTACCACCAAAAATAACAGGGATGAACAATCACTGGTCGTTAATATCCTTTAATATCAACGGACTTAATTCACCTATAAAAAGACATAGACTTACAGAATGGATACGAAAGCAGGACCCATCTTTCTGCTGCATACAAGAAACACATCTCAAATTCAAAGACAGACACTACCTAAGAATAAAAGGCTGGGAAAAGACTTTCCAATCAAATGGTCTTAAGAAACAAGCGGGTGTAGCCATCCTGATATCCAACAAAATAGACTTCAAACTAAAATCAATCAAAAGAGATCAAGAAGGGCATTACATCCTCATCACAGGAATGATCCACCAAGATGAAGTTTCAATTCTGAACATTTATGCCCCAAACACAAGGGCACCCACATATGTAAAAGAAACATTACTAAAGCTTAAACCACATATAAAACCCCACACATTAATAGTGGGAGATCTCAACACCCCACTTTCACCACTGGCCAGATCTCCCAAATAGAAACTTAACAGAGAAATAAAGGACTTAACTGATGTCATGACCCAATTGGACCTAATAGATATCTACAGAACATTCCATCCTAACAAGAAAGAATATACATTCTTCTCAGCACCCCATTGAACTTTCTCTCAAATCGACCACATACTTGGCCACAAAGCAAATCTCAACAGATACAAAACAATTAGAATAACCTCCTGTGTTCTATCAGACCACCATGGTTTAAAGTTAGATTTCAGCAACAACAAAAACTACAGAAAACCTACAATCTCATGGAAACTGAATAATGCTCAACTGAATCACCAATGGGTTAAGGAAGAAATAAAGAAAGAAATTAAAGACTTCCTAGAGATCAATGAAAATGAAGACACCACATATCCAAACTTATGGGACACTATGAAAGCAGTGCTAAAAGGAAAATTCATAGCACTAAATGCCCACATAAAGAAGTCAGAGAAATCCCACACTAGTGACTTAACAGCACATCTGAATGCTCTAGAACAAGAAGAAGCAAAGTCTCCCAGGAAGAATAGACGCCAGGAAATTATCAAAGTAAGAGGTGAAATTAATAAATTAGAAACTAAGAGAATAATACAAAAAATTAATGAAACAAAGAGTTGGTTCTTTGAGAAAATCAACAAGATAGACAAGCCCCTATCCAAACTAACCAAAAGACATAGAGAGAGAATCCAAATCAACAAAATCAGAAATGAAAAGGGGGACATAACAACAGACATTGAGGAAATCCAGAGAATTATCAGGTCATATTTCAAAAAACTCTACTCCACAAAACTGGAAAACCTAAAAGAAATGGACATTTTTCTGGATAGGTACCACATACCTAAGTTAAATCAAGACCAGATAAACTATTTAAATAGTCCAATAACCCCTAAGGAAATAGAAACAGTCATTAAAAGTCTCCCAAGCAAACAAAGCCCAGGAACAGATGGTTTCAGCTCAGAATTCTACCAGATCTTCAAAGAAGAGTTAATACCAATACTCTCTAAATTGTTCCACATAATAGAAACAGAAGGAACATTACCAAACTCCTTCTATGAGGCTACAATTACTCTGATTCCTAAACCAAACAAGGATGCAACAAAGAAAGAGAACTACAGACCGATCTCCCTCATGAACATTGATGCAAAAATACTCAATAAAATACTGGCAAACAGACTCCAAGAACACATCAGAACAATTATCCACCATGACCAAGTAGGCTTCATCCCAGGGATGCAAGGGTGGTTCAACATACGAAAGTCCATCAATGTAATACACCATATAAACAAACTCAAAGAAAAAAAACCACATGATCATCTCACTAGATGCAGAAAAGACATTTGACAAAATCCAACACCCCTTCATGATAAAAGTCTTGGAGTGATCAGGAATACAGGGAACATACCTAAACATAATAAAGGCAATTTACAGCAAGCCAACAGCCAACATCAAATTAAATGGAGAGAAACTCAAAGCAATTCCACTAAAATCAGGAACGAGGCAAGGCTGTCCACTCTCCCCATATTTATTCAATATAGTACTTGAAGTTCTAGCCAGAGCAATAAGACAACATAAGGAGATTAAGTGGATACAATTTGGAAAGGAAGAAGTCAAGTTTTCCCTATTTGCAGATGACATGATAGTATACTTGAGTGACCCCAAAGATTCCACCCAGGAATTGATAAAGCTTATAAACACCTTCAGCAATGTAGCAGGATACAAGATCAACTCAAAAAAATCAGTGGCCCTCCTATATACAATGGACAAAGAAGCTGAGAAGGAAATCAGAGATATATCACCCTTTACAATAGCCACAAATGACATAAAATACCTTGGGGTAACACTAACCAAGCAAGTGAAGGACCTATATGACAAGAACTTTAAGTCCCTGAAAAAAGAAATTGAAGAAGATGTCAGAAAATGGAAAGATATCCCATGCTCATGGATAGGCAGGACCAACATAGTAAAAATGGCAATTTTACCAAAAGCAATCTACAGATTCAATGCAATCTCCATCAAAATACCAATACAATTCTTCACAGACCTGGAAAGAATACTACTCAACTTCATATGGAAAAACAAAAAACCCAGGAGAGCCAAAAGAATCCTGTACAATAAAACAACCTCTGGAGGCATCACGATCCCTGACTTCAAGCTCTACTATAGAGCTACAGTAATAAAAACAGCTTGGTATTGGCACAAAAACCAACATGTGGACCAATGGAATCGAATTGGAGACCCTGACATTAACCTGCACACCTATGAACATATAATTTTTGACAAAGAAGCCAAAAGTGTATAATGGAAAAAGAAAGCATCTTCAACAAATGGTGCTGGCATAACTGGATATCAACATGTAGAAGGCTGCAAATAGATCCATATCTGTCACAGTGCACAAAACTTAAGTCCAAGTGGATCAAGGACCTCAACATAAATCCAGCTACTCTGAACCTGTTAGAAGAGAAAGTAGGAAGTAGTCTTGAACACATTGGCATAGGAGATCACTTCCTAAATATAACACCAGAAGCACAGACACTGAGACAATCAATCAATCAATGGGACCTCTTGAGACTGAGAAGCTTTTTAGAGCAAAGGATATAGTCAACAAGGCAAAACGACAGCCTACAGAATGGAAAAAGATCTTCACCAACCCCACATGTGACAGAGGACTGATATCCAGAATATATAAGGAACTCAAGAAATTAGACATCAAAACGACCAACAGTCCAATTGAGAAATGGGCTATAGAACTAAACAGAGAATTCTCAACAGAGGAAACTCAAATGGTTGAAAGACATTTAAGGAATTGCTCAACATCCCTAATCATCAGGGAAATGCAAATCAAAACAACTCTGAGATACCACCTTACGCCTGTCAGAATGGCTAAGATCAAAAACACTGAAGACACTTTATGCTGGAGAGGATGTGGAACTAGGGGAACTCTCCTCCACTGCTGGTGGGAATGCAAGCTTGTACAACCTCTTTGGAAATCAATATGGCGCTTTCTTAGAAAATTGGGAATCAATCTCCCCCAAGATCCAGCTATACCACTCCTGGGCATATACCCAAGAAATGCTCAATCATACCACAAGAGCACTTGCTCAGGTATGTTCATATCAGCATTGTTTGTAATAGCCAAAACCTGGAAACAACCTAGATGCCCTTCAACTAAAGAATGGATAAATAAATTGTGGCACATATACACAATGGAATACTACTCAGCAGAGAAAAACAATGACATCATGAGGTTTGCAGGCAAATGGATGGATCTAGAAAAAATCATCCTGAGTGAGGTAACCCAGACTCAGAAAGACAAGTATGGTATGTACCCACTCATAGGAAGATGCTAGATGTGGAACAAGCATGACTGGACTGCTACTCACATCACCAGTGAGGCTACCTGGAAAACGGGACCCCAAGAAAGACACGGAGAAATGGCACATGAACAGCCTGGACATGAGTGGGAGCAATGAAGGGCGAGGGTCGAGGGAAAGAGAGCAGGAGATCCTAGCTGGATCAAGAAAAGAGAGGGAGAACAAGGAATAGGAGACCATGGTAAATGAAGACCACACGAGAAAAGGAAGAAACAAAGAGCTAAAGAGGCCCACAGAAATCCACAAAGATACCTCCACAAAAGACTGCTGGCAATGGTCGAGAGACAGCCTGGACTGATCTACTCTGGTGATGGGATGGCCAAACACCCTAATAGTTGTGCCATAAACCCCATCCAAGGACTGAGGAATCTGGATGCAGACATCCATGGCTAGGCCCCTGGTGGAGCGCTGGGAGTCTAATTAGTGAGAAAGAGGAGGGTCTATATGAGCGAGAATTGTTGAAACCAAGGTGGATAAAGCACAGGGACAAATAGCCAAACGAATGGAAACACATGAACTATGAACCAAAGGCTGAGGGGCCCCCAAATGGATCAGGTCCTCTGAATAGGTGAGACAGTCGATTGGCTTGATCTGTTTGGGAGGCATCTAGGCAGTGGTACCAGGTCCTGGGCTCGTTGCATGAGTTAGCTGTTTGAAACCTGGGACTTATGCAGGGACGCTTGGCTCAATCTGGGAGGAGGGGACTGGACCTGCCTGGACTGAGTCTATCAGGTTGATCTCAGTCCTTGGGGGAGACCTTGATCTGGAGGAGGTGGGAATGGGAGGTGGCCTGGGGGGAAGGGGAGGGGGCAGGAAAGGAGAGAACAAGGGAATCTGTGGCTATTGTGTAGAACTGAATAGTATTTTAAAATAAAAAAAAAGATAAAAAAAAGAGCCCACAAAAAGTGTTAAATAATGTGTTAAATAATCTACAAGACTGATTAGAACTTCTTGATTGTGCCATCTTGGGCATACTGCAGCCCCTTTAACATGCCAACTGTTGTCCATCTCTCTGTCTGATCTAACAACTCAGGGCTGTCTTATGAAACCTTTTTGTCCATCTTCACTTAATAGACTAGGAGACTTCACCAGTTCCAAAGCTAAGAACATCATCAGATAGCATCTAAAACCTATAGTAGATATTTCCCTGCAATGTTGTAACCTGACTACTTGAAGCTTCACACATGTATTTGAAAAGTACTTTTATTTGTGAGTTTCATTTGTTCTGTCTATAAACACTTCATGAAACAGCTACTATGTCAGAACATAATATTTTGGATAACCCGAATCTGGTTCCTGGCTATGGAGTTATAGGCAGCTGATATAGGTCGAGTCCTCTGGAAGAGTAGGAAGCACTCTGAACTGCTGAGGAATCTCTCTATCCCTCCTTTGTTACATTGTAAGGGAAATGTAAGAGTTAACTCTTTCATCCAACACAAAGCATAATTTATTTCCTTCAGACAGGGTGGGGGGTTTTCATTATCATAAATTATTAAAGTTTGACATATCAGATCTTTATCTGAACGAAACTGGGTATTCATTTGTATATGTCATTTTGTTACTTAGAATTTCTAGATTACTGAGGGACATGCCTTCTTCTGGCTTCCACAAGGCATCCACATATACATTGTACGTACACACACACACACACACACACACACACACACACACACACACACAAACAAATAAAAATAAATCTTAAAAGAAAAATGACAAGGGAAATCCAGATAAAAAGTTCTGGGATCTCCTGTCTTGTTTGCCACCTCCTCATATTCCATAAAATGAAGCAAAGGTCAAAAAGACCTGGGAGCAGCAGCTGATGGATCAGATCGTGAAAACTATGTGATGAAGAAGAGGTAAATCCAACAGCCCATCCCAGTCCCTATGCTGGCTTCAAGAAGGAATTAAAACAAGGTAAAAGGGTCATCCTAAAACAGTCAGCAAATGTTACAAGTGTAGGAAATCTAGACATTTTAAGAGATTGTGCCCAGAATGGAAAAAAGGAGAGGAAAAATAATTCATCTCAAACCTTTGATAATTAGAGGACTTAGAGTCCCATTGAAAACCTTCAAAAATTTGAAGTTAGGAGTGGAGGGAGAGAAAATGACTTTCTGGCCAAACTTTGAAGCTGTGCTATACTCTCTACCCTAACTAAAACAATGAAGGGAATTTGTCTTCTATCATCTAACACTTCAGTTACAGGGCAAACATGTAAGGATATTTGGCACACTGCCTTTGTTTTTAAAAGAGTGTGCATTTCTCAAGGTTTTTGATATTTTTCATGCTGGAATGTAAACACTTCTCCAATTCTCAGGCTCTATGAGATCACACATATTAATTACTTTTCTCTTGCTGTGATAAACTACCCTGACCAAGGCAACTTGTAAAGGAAGAGTTTATTTGGGCCCACAGTTTCAGAGGGTTAGAGTCCATGGGGCAGAGAGGCATAGCAGGAAGTGGCAGGCATGGCAGCAGGAACAAGAAACTGAGCACTCACACCTTTAAATGCAGCCACGGAGTGGAGAGAGCTAACTGGAAGTATGTTATGGCTACAAAATCTCAAAACCTTTCCCTAGTGACATACTTCCTCCAGCAAGGCTGAATCACCTCCCTAAACGGAACCACTAACTGGGAACCAAGTGTTCAGATACCTGAGAGTATGGGGGATGTTTTTAATACATACCATCACACCACAATGGGAAAAGGTGTGTGTGTGTGTGTGTGTGTGTGTGTGTGTGTGTGTGTGTTTGTGTGAGAGAGAGAGAGAGAGAGAGAGAGAGAGAGAGAGAGAGAGAGAGAGAGAGAGAGAATTCAAGTAGAGAGGAGATTTGTTTGAGACTCACACAGGAAAAAATTCTTGGTAACTAAAAATACGTCTACAACTAATCTTAATTTGCTACCATGTGCCATATGTGTAATTTGTTAAGGAAAATGAAGAAAAAAACAGTAAGTAGGTGAAAGAACTATTTAGAAGGATTCAAGGGTGAGGTTATATTTTTGTTGAAAAGGGCTAAAAAGGGAATATTTTAGATAAGGATGGATTTGTTATGATTACATAAGAATTTTGTCCTAAGAATAAAAGATAAAAGATAATAAAATAAAAGAACAAAACCATGAAGGTTCAAAGTGAAGTCGCAAAATTTCTAATTAAGTTGAACAAGGTTTGTGGAGGCACTTATGTTGATATATGTTTGATAACTGAAGGTTATCAAAATCCCTGAGTTTATTTTGACCCACCTATGGTAACATTTACAAAATCTGACTTAAAAGAGCAGAGAATGTGTATCTAATTAAGATAATTATTTGTGTTTTGTTAGCTTTGTTAGGCTTTAACCAACTGGGGAAATTAAATTGTGGTATTTATCTGAGATTTAGTTATATGTTGCACAGCAGTTAAAATTATGAGACTGCTAAAGCTCTCCTTCTGTATATTCAAGCATAAGGACCTACTTCAATGAGGATAAGAGAGTTAGAAAGGACAGCCAATATTTTGACTCTTATTCTATAAGGTCAAACAGGACTCAAGGGATAATGGGACTCCTTTGATAAGTCACCTGTCTTCTTGTTCAGAAAGGCCATGGAGTTCCCAGAATTTGGACTCTAATAAGTGCACATCCAAAAAGAAGAGAATTCACTGGGGAGCCAAGGCCATGTATGATGAAATACTTTGAAGTAATGGTTGTGTAGAGATCTCCACCACTGTTAAACAGGTGTGTGTGGGATATGTAACTTGACAAAGGATAAGCAAAAAAGTAATGAAAAACTCCAGGTAGGAGACCTTCTGGACTGAGATACTTTCAAAGTGTCCAGTGGAACTTCAAAGAAATGCCTAGAGGAGGAAAGCAAACTTACAGGTGATAGTGGACCACTTCTCTGGGTGAGTAGAGACCTTCTATCTCCCAGATATTAGTGCTGGTAGTGTGATTAAGGTTATCTTAAAACAGGTTGGCCTTGTAGAAAATATCCATTCAGACAATGGTGATCATTTGAAGTATTTCATGGAATTATGAAAAGTTAAAATATTAAGGTGAGACTACTATTCCCCATTCACCATCTGGGAAAATAGAATGAATCAAATGATTAAGAAATATGTAGCTAAACTTATACTTAAAACAATATTACTATGTATTGTCAATAGATTTACTTAGGATTAGAACAGCTCCAAGAAGGAAAGCAGACCTATTCCCATATGAAAAATTATACGAGTTCCTATATCTTAGTGGGTTCACAGATCTCCCCACTATGGAACCCAAAGAACAATTAACAAACTAACGAACTAACTATATAAACAATAAAAAAAGAAAAGAAACTGTGCTGATTGCCAGGCATGGTGATGTATACTTTTAGTCTCAGTACTTAGGGGGCAGAGGCAGGTGGGTTCCAGACAAGCCCAAGGCTACATAGTGAGACCCTGTCTCAAAAAAGAAAAGAAGGAAGATAAAAAGAAAATAGAAACTGGGTTAGAGAGATGGTTCAATAATTAAGAGCACTGTTGCTCATTTCCCAGCACTCATACGGTGGCTCACAACCATCTGTAACTCCAGTTTCAGAGGATCTAACATTCCCTTCTGACATCCATGTGTAATAGGCTAAGATGTCCAGCTTTACCGTCCAGAGATAGGAGAACCTAAGTGTCTCCATAAAAGGATATGGTTTTATATTCTGTATTGATGTGCCAGCTTACTTACAAACCTTCTTTCACCTGGTATTTGCTGTGTTCATTTTTGCAACATACATTTCATGAGTACTTTTGCCTGCTACTGCTTATTGTCAGTATCTGGAGACATGTTCATGACCTGCAGAGCTTAGAATGTGAAAATATTTAAAGAAAGGAATGCAACTGACAGGCAGAGAGGTGTAGTTGGACTTTTTGTCTTTCCTGCGAGCTCCCAAATAACCACACAGAGAATTATGAAAGCTCAGCCTTTGTCTCAGTATCTGCTGTGCACATGTGTGTGCTCTGCATAGGTTCACTAGTGCTGATAACTCTTCATTCTAAACATAAGTATAGAACTTATGAAGTATGTTTTAAGGATATTTAATGTTATGCCATCATTTTAGCAATATTATAAATAAGGGACATTGCAAGAATAATTTATCGTTGCATCATTATAACTGGAATCAATTAAAATAATTTCAATCTTAATATTCTATAGCTTTCCAGGTATAGTTGTATGCATGTGGTATATGTATGTGTGGTACTTGCACATATGGCAGGGTACAGAGATTAGATGGTGTCCTGCTAAATTATTCTCCACTTTATTCCCGTGAGACAGAACCTCACTGAACATGGAATTAGGTTGACAAACCACAAGCCCAACAATTTTCCTGACTGTACCTCCACCTCTTTCCCCTGTAGTGCTGACTTTTGACATAGGTACTGGTGTTCATCCTCGTGCAACATTTCTCTAGCTCCTATTCTGGGATTTAGGATGGTTTCTAACTAGCTCTTATAACTTAACCCATTTCTATTAATTTCCTTTTGGTCTTATGGCTTTATTACTTTTACTATGTACTACCCATGTTGCTTTTCTGCTTCGTCCATGTCTGGTTGGTGACTCCTCCTCCTCCTCCTCCTCTTCTTGTATGTAGCCAGGATTTTCAGGGGGTCCTACCTGATCAAATCTGATCTCTATCAACCTTGAATGAATCCACAGCCTTTTGTTTTCTGTGGAAACAAAACCATAACCTCTTCCCCAATGTAACATATTTTTGAGTTGTATATTGAAGTTAAGACATTCTTAAAATTTCTAGGTGAGTTTATTTCTGCAGTCCCTTTCACAATTCTATATCTCACAGCAGCTGTTGTTTGCTTATCAGTAATCAAAATAATCAAAGATGATACAATAACATCCAGGATCCAGACTCTCTGTGTATTTACCACCTCTATGTGGCTTATTCTTCTTTTATTTTACTCTTTCTTTAAAGACTTTAGTATTTTTAAACTATTTATTCATGGTTGTCTATACCCCTTTTCTTTTTTTTCTTACATCTACCCACATTGTTAAACACACTGTAAACTGTTCAGAGTTTTTTTTCCATCTGAACCTGCTTTACTGTGTATCTGTAATCTTTTCTGTCTGTATGGGTGAAACTCAAACCACTGTGAAGCTTAGCTCATGACATGCTGGTGGCTCAAGCCCATACATAGGCTGTGGCTGGGAGACATGTCTCTGTACTGTGGCCCTAGTGACAGACTGCAGGACTAGGAAGCCATGTTTGGCTCCATTTTTGTATGTTTGGAACCTTTCAAAAAGCTTTTTTAGGTCTTATGTGGAAAGATGTGCCCCACATTTGTCACCGTTTGTAGTTGGACCTTACCATTGGGACCACTGGCTCCCCAATAACAACACAGAGACTTATTGTTAATTATAAAAGCTTGGCCTATCAATAGTTTAGGCTTGTTTCTAATTAGCTCTTATAACTTAAATTAACACATATCTTTTAATCTATGTTCCTATACATGGCTCAGTTAACTTTACTTTGTAATGCCCATGCTGCTTCCTCTCCATCTGGCTGGCGACTCCCCCTTCCTTCTTCTTTCCAGAGCCCTGTGTGACTGAAAATCCTGCCTAGTTATTGGCCATTCAGCTTTTTACACTTGATCTTAGCCAAAAGGCCAAGTAGCAATCAGCTTTTTATTAAACCAATCAGAATGACACATCTTCACAGTGTACAAAAAGATTATTCCTCAACTAAGAATACATATTTTGTAAAGACACCCAGAAACCAGGTTGATGTTTTATTTGGAGCGAGTTGATGATTACATGAGTATTGTGTGTGAATGGGAAATATCTTTAAGCATTCTCTTGGCATATTTTGAAAACAGCAGAGCTCTCATTTCAGACATTTTGATGGGCCTGCTTGGAAGCACGATAGGCCTTCAGCTTAATCTGTTGTTCCAATGACCTGATTTCAAAGAGGAACATAATCATGGCAAAGAGTGACAGGGTGGCTGTCAGGACCCCTATGGGGAACACATGAGTGTGGTGTTTCTTTATCAGATCTTCTTTCCTAACAGGAAAGGTGGGTGGAAAGTCAAGAGTGGTTTCACCATGAAGATCTTCTGCCTGGTTCCAGGTCACAGAAAGAGTTGTGCAAAGGCTGCTGAGAAGCAGAATTAAGACACAGCACTTGTAGCAGAGTATCTGAACCTTAGGGATTGAAGCTTTGATAATGTTGATTCTAATGGCCACTGAGTTGAAAACCAGGACAAAAGGTTTTATCAAAATTGACACTATTATCAGGTTCTGTGCATACCGAAATTCAGGTGAAATGGTCCAATCCAAGTTGACAGGGCTGTGCACCAGAACACTGGTCACAGAGCCAGAGATGTTAAACTCCTGATGGTAATAAGCTTTCCAGAGTCCAATGTACACAAGTTTAACCACCTTATTATCGAATTCCCAGAGGCGCCAGTACCGGCTGCTTAAGAGGACTATTCCAAACACCAGAGATAAAAGGCTGCAAAGGAAGCCAGTCAGTCTGAAGATCCATTCCTTCACTACACCAAATCTGAAGATGAGAGTGAAGAAGCACAGAGTCAAATCAGGAACAGAAGTCGGGAAAACAAAAATGAGATATAGTTTAACAATCACTAAGTACTCATACCTTGCCCCTGCTGTCTCAAAATTGTGTTTAAATCTAGATACTGTAGGTCAGAATATAGGAAGGACTGGAGAGACAGTTCAGTGGTTAAGAGTATACTGTTCTTGCTTAGGACCCAATTTCAGTTCCCAGCACTCACATTGGGTGACTGATTGTTTATAACTCTAAGGGGTCTGATGCCCTCTTATAAGGACCTGCACTTGCATGCACATATCCACACATAGACATAGAGACACATAGTCTGGAATAAAATAAATCTTAAAGAATGAAAAGCTCCTGGAAATCCATGACTATGACAGGAATACCCATTATATGGTTTGAAAAATTATTTTATTATTTGCCTACATGTATGTATGTGCACCATATCCATGTCTGGAGCTCCTCTTCTGTGTGAAGGCCAGATGAGGACAATGGACCCCCTGGAAGTGGAGTTCTAAATAGTTGTAAGCTGTCATGTAGGTGCTGAGAATGGAACAAGTGTCCTCTGGAAGAGCAGCCAGTGCTCTTAATCACTAGCCAAATATAAGATGTTTTAGATAGCAATTTGGCAATATCTTTTGTTAGAGTACCCTGCACTTAAGGTTGCAGTCTACCATGTCTGGACAGCTTTCTGAGCTTGGCACCAAATGGAGGACTTCCTTCCTCTAGCAGGGCTTCCTGGTCTCTGCCTGACCTTATCTGGAAGCTGTCTCTAAGCCTGGATGCCTGACCTATCTCAAGCATGACCTTTGACACAGATCCCTGCAGATGCTCTCCCACTACTGCTCATATGATAATTAGGTATTGTGCTGTATGTTAGGACTGTGTTCACAATTTTTCACAAGTTGAAATGTTCACATTTTTGTGACAAGGAATTTCATTTCCTGCAATTAATAGTAAGATAAGAGTTTACAATATCATATATAAAGTAATATTTATTTTAGTAGTATTTCCAAAATGGAAAAAATTAATAATGTAATGAGTGTAGAAAGCAGAGGAATGCTCAGTTTAATTATGATTTCTCTAATAGTGTAGTGGAATATCACATGGCCATTACGAAGAGTGGATTAATGTATATGATCTTAGAAAAAACAAGCAAAATGAAAAATAATATACATGTAATGCCCATTTATGTCCAAAAAAAACACATTTGACTTCTTTAAACATACAAGGAGATAGGAACATAAAAGTTGCACAGAAAAAATAGAAACTCTAAGCAGAACAATTGGTGGAATAGAAACTGCCATTCCTGTTTGCATTTTCCTAAAATGTGCACATTTCCAAAGAAACCTATGCATGATACTTTATAATTTAAGCCAGAGTGAATACAACCTTAAACATCTATTTGTAGCTGGATGGGGATATAGCTTGGTGGTGTAGTAATTAACTAACGTGTGAGGAACTGAGCTCACTCCCCACAAAAAAAAATCTATATATAGAAGATGAGGAACCATTGATGTGTCCATTTTGTAATTGTTCCTTACGGTACATTCCACCTTGAGATAACTGGCTTCAGTTAGGTGCAATATATAAAGTATACTGAGGTATTTTGGGTGAGCAAATATCTTCTTTGACACAAAACTTACAGTTCACATTAACACTACGAAGCAACTTATTTAGATCTTTTTTCAACTCCAATCTTTGTATGTAGCAATAATGAAAATAAGAAAATCTCACTGAGGGATCCCACTGATTCATTTAGTAAGAAGGAAGGAGGTGCTTTAGTAACTAGGCATGTAGATAATGTCATTGCCATTGTCACTGTCATTGCCCATACAGAAGGTTTAAGGGGCGTACAAACTGAATGCTCTTGTCAGGAAAACTTTCCTACCAGCTTCCCACTGTTCCACAAGACTCTGTGGAATGTGCTTCCTAACTGGGTGAAGGCAGTTCTACTAGGGAAGTTCCATCAGCAAGCTGTGTTTGCAATTGGTGATGGCTTGGATAACACTCTGCCCACACCCTCTTCCTTGCCCAGGCAGGTTTGAGGCAGTGGACTACAGAAAAAAATGTGCTTGAAACAGAACTGGAAACAGGGTGGAAAATGTTGTTGTGCCAAATAAATGAGCTACCTGGGCAGAGTTTTATGCTTGGATCTGAAACCTAAGTAGTAGAGGTATTTATTTCTTAAAGACCCAATTGGAAAACCTCCATACAACTTATTTTAAATTTTTACCTTTTTGTTATGTAGGTGAAGCGATCCATTTGGAAGGTGGCAGAACTACAAATGCACTACAAAGTAGCAGGGAATGTTGACCATAGAGGGTTTCACATGAAGAGGGAAGTACCTTGAATAAAATAAATACTATTAGGCAGATATTTCAGTTCAGAACAGGGGCTGACTAATAGGCTCTCACAAACTTTGGATTATCTGGAGAGTCATTTAAACACTTCAGGAGTATTAGCCCACTTGATATTTCGGTCTCTTCAACAATACTCACCCAATCATTATCCCCATTTTATAGATAAGGAAATAACACAGAAAGGCTAATTCACATATTCAACTTCAGGGAGCTACACAGATAAGACTACAGCTCCCGGATTTCTGTAGTCACACATGGGGCTTCGTGACATGATATTCAGCAGGACTACATTACACACACCTAATCACATGTCAATGGTTTTCTCTGGCATTCTGTCCTCTGAAATTGAAAGTGATTAATAATAACCACATGGAAAATAAAAAATATTTGCTTCTTTGTCTTTTCTATTAAGTACAAATGTTAGTGACTGCCAACCATAATACCATAACGTGGTGGTGCACGCCTTTAATCCCAGCACTCGGGAGGCAGAGGCAGGCGGATCTCTGTGAGTTTGAGGCCAGTCTGGTCTACAGAGCGAGATCCAGGAAAGGTGCAAAGCTACACAGAGAAACCCTGTCTCCAAAAACCAAAAACCAAAAAAAAAAAAAAAAAAAAAAAAAAAAAAAAAAAAAAAAAAAAAAAAAAAAAAAAAAGAAAGAAAGAAAGAAAAAGAAAAATAACTGGAAACATTCTTATGTTTCCATGAGGGCTTAGATGGCAGATTTTGAGCAATGAACACATTCCAAAATACAAGAATATACTGTCCAATATCTCTTTAACATGCTAATAAGTCTTTGTAGAAATGAAATTTATTTTGAAGTCATGAATCAAATATCTACTATAATTTATGAGATCCATAAAAAATGTTTAAGAAACAAATCTTGGGCAGGTGAAATGGCTGAGTGGATAAAGGCACTTGGCCCCAATCCTGATAAGCAGGAACCCATATGGTGGAAAGCAGAACAGACTCCACAAAGTTGTCCCCCCAACACACACACACACACTGAAAAATAGAATGAAAAAAAAAAAGAAAAGAAGCTGTTTAAAAAGAATTTCCCAAATCCTTGTGGTAATCCCACCAATCAAGAATAAGACCACTACTACAATTTAAAGCCAACTTTGAAGCAAGCTTTAATTAGATATTGGCCAGGTGGATGGGCTCTGGCCAGGTCCATCTCTGGGTTTCCACAAGATGGCCCCAATTCAAGTTTTGCAGTAGCTTAAGTATTTCCCATCAGGTCCTGTAGCATGAATCCTAATTGGTCTTAATAAAAACCCAGAGCCAGATATTGGAGTAAATGATCAGAAAAGCAGAGCACCCAGACACTAGAGTTCTTACATCTACCAAATCCTCAGCCTGAAAGAGCTCTCAGTTCCTGTCTCCTCCCGCCTTATATTCCTTTTTCCACCCAGCCATATATCACTTCCTGTCTCAACCTCCCTAATGCTGGGATTAAATGTGTGTGTGTGTGTGTGTGTGTGTGTGTGTGTGTGTGTGTGTGTGTGTGTGCCTCCCAAGTACTGGGATCAAAGCCATGAAATCCCAGGTGCTGGGATTAAAGGTGTGTGTCACCACTGCCTGGCTCTGTTTCTCTTTTAAATTGATTGGATCAATCTTGTGTAGCCCAGAGTGGCCTTGAACTCACAGAAATCTGTCTGCCTCTGCCTCCCAAGTGCTGGATTGTAGGTGTGTGCCACCGCTGCTTGGCTTCTATGGATAACTGGAGGCTTAGCTCTGCACTCTGATCTTCAGGCAAGCTTTATTTGTTAGATCACAAACACAATATCATCACAAGGTCCAATCAGGGGTAAGCATACATCCTGATGTACCTGCAGCCTACACCCAATCAAGGACAAGCATACATCCTGACATATTTTCTGCCTGTGAACCTCTGGATCACAATGCAATCAAGTACATCTGGTGCAGATGGGTCAAACAAACTTGTTTAGGGGAGTGAAAAACATGTGGCATGTAGCCACCAGCATTTGAAGAACTATCTGTTCTTGAGCAAGAGGCTTCCAGATCAGAGAAATTTTTGTTTCGTGAATCTCTTAGGCATAGTAATTAAAACTTGAACTGTAACTTTGGCTCTCACATTCTCCCCTATAGTTGTATCCTGAGTCAAATCCTTGACTCTGTGATGGGTACCTGTTTATATTTGGATCCAATAGACATCAGCTTAATGGCACCCAGACAGGAATTATAATTTAGTTAAAGCATCAGTGATGCAAGAGCCAACAGCAATTAGCATAAGCAGAAGGGCCAAAGGCCCTGTGATGGCTTACATCAGAGTTACTATCTAGAAGGAACCCGGAAATGAGAATGGGAACCAGTTATTTACTTCATCTCAGGTCTCATTTTTTGCAATGATTTTTTTTCAAGTACAGCCAGATTATTTCTAATAATTCCTGAGTGGTTTATATAGAAACAGCAATTTCCACTTAAAGCTATATAATAACCTCTCTGTTTTACATAGAGCAGGTTGAGTGCCCTATCATATTATATACTATTTCATCTAATTGAATCTTCCTGTTGATAGATCTGAGTCTACTTGGTTTTAATAGGTACCTTTCCTGGTATGCCAATAGACATTATATGTAGCTATTTTCCCCCTGTGCCAAGGAGTTTCCTTTTGATTTAACATTCTAGCCCATTAGGGGACAAGGGGTGATGTACTCTCTTTTGTAACTACTTCAGGCTGAAAGTAGGACATTGTTGTCAGGGCTCAGAAAGGCTGAATAGTAGTCAAAGGCAAGGAGGGAATTCAGGCAATGGGTCATTCATCAGAAGCATCTGGTTCACTGACTCAGAAAAAGAGACAGGGAGCATTTGCATTGGCTGGACTGGTCCACATCACCTTTTAGCAAGTCCAGGACTTGCAGTCATTTGGAGTGTGTTGTAGTCAGCAACTGATGCTTGGATGGTATCTGTTAGCCAAGTGGAAATCTGCTGAGACAGATATACACTAGGGACAGTAACATCAGACAACCAGAGTCTTCCATAAGTTTGCAGCCACCTTATTAATTAATTGATTAATGCATTAATTAATTAAAGCTACTAAATCGAGAGAGAGAGAGAGAGAGAGAGAGAGAGAGAGAGAGAGAGAGAGAGAAATAGGTTGTGAATATAGACTTACATATGCTTTTCATTAAGCCAAAGACATTTCAGTCCAATCTATACCTTGCTCTCTAGATAGAAAAGACAGTATGGATTCCAAGGCAAATTGATAATACTTCAATTACTGAGACTGTGGGTCTGAAATCTCCAAATAAGTTCATAAATTTTAACTCCTATTCCTAGTTTATATCTGTCTCAACAGGTTTCCACTTGACTGACAGATACATTCAAGCATCATTTGCTGATGAGCCCTGAACTTGCTGAAAGCTGATACAGACCAATCCAGCTGATATAAATGCCACCTTTTCAGCTGGTCAATAAAATGTTCCCTCCTTGCCTTTGACTAACATTTTGGCTTTCCAGGGTCCTGACAACAATGTCCCAATATCAGCAGGAAGTAATTACAGAAGCAAAAAACATTGTTTTCCCCCAGAATGTTAGCTCAAAAGGGAATTCCTTGTCATAGGGAACCTGAGATAAAGTAATAACTGGTCCCCATTCTCATTTCCAAGTTCCTTCAGGATAAGGAACTCTGTCAGCCATTATAGGGATTTTGGCCCTTGTGCTTCTGCTAATTACTGTTGGCTCTTATGTCACTGATGTCTTAACTAAATGATGATTCGTGTCTGGGTACCACTAAACCGATGAGGCTAGAATCCCAATATCCACCCCTGAACCCATGACACACTTGCATATGGCAACAGTTGAATAAGGGGAAGCTCACGTCACCATTGATAATGGGAAAACTCTTAAGTCCTAATCCAGTTAGTATCCAAACTACTACTCTGGTGATAAAGTCTTTTACCAAAAAGAAACATCTCCAAGATTGGAGATGATATACAACTTAAGGGGGCAATGAAGCAGATGCCATAACAGGCTGCTCAGTCTTCTCTCAGAGATCAGGCCTCAATTTCAGTTTCCTGAGTCTTAAGCAAGCAGTTTCTGGGAGGGCCATAAACAAAATACATAGTCCTTGTAGTAGCTCCCTTTCTACATGTACTCTGACTGCTCAAGGTTCAGCCAGTTGTTTACTGTCTGGGACCCCTCACCAACTTAGAGCTACATGCATGGATCAATGTGAATGTGGAGGCCAGTCAGCTTCCATGGCAGCTCCAGGACAGAGCCTGGACCACTGAGTCAGCCCCCACAGTCAGTATGTGCAAGGCCAGCCAGCCTCCATGGCAGCTCAAAGACATGTGCTGGGACTTGTCCCAGCCTGCCCCAAAATGGTAACTGTAACCCCCAACCAGTAAATTCAAAGTTTACACTTCCTCACCCAACCATATGATGCAAAGTCTTGTACCACTCTGCTTGTGGTTTTTCCCTTTAAAAACCCCTCACCCTGAGAGCTCAGGGCCTTCCTCCTCCACATGCTGTGTCAGATGCTGGGCACAGACCAAGCCCGGGCTTGCTTGTTATCAATAAACCCTTGTGTGTTTTGCATTGGATATTGGCTCTGTGGTGGTCTTGCTTGGGGGTCTCGCGACATGGCCACAACAAACATAAATATGGATTGGTGTGGTGTGCACAAGTCAGCTAGAGATGATTTGTATTATGTTTGAGCAGATAAAAGACATCTGTCAACTTTATAAGTCCATTTGGACTGTATAACCAAACTGCTAAGAGGACTCTGTAGCCAACAAGATTTATCATGTCTCATCCAATTTCAGAGCTCTTTCCATGGAGAGAAATTGGCACACATATCACCTGTCCTGTAGTTTTTCTGGCTTCCTCTCTCACATCTGTAGCCAAGATCCTCAGGAGGTCTCTCCCAGTCACATCTGATCTTTATTAAGTTTGAAGGAATCCATAGCTTTTTGTTTTTTGTGGAAACAAAAGCACAACCTCTCCCCCAATACAACACATTTCCCAACTTCCATTCTGACGCCAAGACATCCCTAAAGTTTATACACTGGTCTGATTCAGGAGTTACTTCCACAATCCAATGTCTCTCAGCAGCTGCCGTTTGTTCATCAGCATTTAAAAACATCAAAGTCAACAAAGCAACATACAGGATCCAGATGCCCTATGTATTTTCCATCCTTATGTGGTATCTCAGCTAGGGTTTCTATTGCTGTGACAAAACACCTTGACCAAAAAGCAAGTTGAGAAGAAAATGGTTTGGCTTACACTTCAGCGTTGCTGTTCATCATTGTAGGAAGTCAGGAAAATAGGGCAGAATCCTGGAGGCCAGATATGATGCAGAGGCCATGGAGGGGTGGTGCTTACTGGCTTGCTCAGTCCACCTTCTTATAGAACCCAAGACCAGCAGCTCAGGGATGGCACCATCCACCATATGGGCTGGACTGTCCCCATTGATCACTAAATGAGAAAATGCCTTACAGCTGAATCTCATGGAGACATTTCCTCAGCTGAGGCTCCTTCTTCTGATGACTCGAGTTTGTGTCAAGTTGACACAGAAAACCAGCCAGTACATGTGGCTTATTTTTTTATATTACCTTACTCTTTCTTTAAAGACTTTATTATTTTTAATTAATTAATTATTTATTTTTATGACTGTCTATATCTTTTTTTTCTTTCTTTGGCACCTAAGCACATTTTCAAGCATATTGTAACCTCTTCAGAGGTTTTCTTGGCCTGGACCTGGCTTTTTTCCCTAAGTCTATAGTGTTCTCTGACTGTGAACCAATGCTTAAATTGTTAGGTGGTGGCTAGGACCTCATAGCTCTGGCAGCTGGCTCTGCCCATCTTGGTTCCCTGAGAGTCTAGCCTCAGGCTGGTGGTACAGGAGGGAGCTGCATTTACTGCCTTAGCTCTGGGAAGTTGTTGAGCCTACTTTCCAGAGTCTCTATGAGTGCTCATGGAGAAGCCCAGGCAGCAACTTTGGCAGCACTGACTGGTGTGATTTCTCTGTCTGTGTGGTCATGCCCCACACTGGATACCAAATATAATCAGATTTTTCTTAACATCCTTAAGAGTTTACCATAACTCATTAGCTTTCATAAGGCCAGGACTTGCTGGGGTAGGGCTTGCAAGCAGGGACTGTGAGAGCCTAGAGACTAGCATTGCCCTTCACAAGTTAATAGGCACCACAGCCATGTGTTAATGGAAGGGCCACAAGTTCCTTTTGCCAGAGATGAGAATAGCTCCCTTTAGCAAGCAGAAACTTTCTTCAAGCCCCTGAGGGAATGAGGGCTTTTGTCTTATGCCTGACCTTGGGAAAGGACTTTATAGTTTGATCTCTGTTAAGTTTAAGTCTTAAAAAACAATTTCTGAATTGAAGCTCCTTTAATATCAAAATAAACCTTTTAACTCATAACCATAGTCCACAGAGAGACTAATTTCCTGGTCCTTTTATAGTACACCATTACAGAATATAACAGTTTCTTATATGACTCAGTTTATCAAAATAGCTTAAGCTTAACAAAGACAATGAGGCTAGACATACATTCTCAAGCATGAATAGACCTTAGGTAAGGAGATGTTCTATAAACCAGTGTTTCCCAACCTTCCCAATGCTTTGACCATTCAATACAGTTCCCCATGTTGTGGTGACCCCCCAACCACAAAATCATTCTTGTTGATATTTCACAACTGCAGTTTTGCCACTGTCATGAATCTCAATGCAAAAATCCAACAAGAAGGTGGTCCTAGGCTACCCCAGTGAAAAAGGTCTTTCAACCCCAAAGGGTCATGACCCATAGGTTGAGAAGCTGCTCCAAGCTCTTTGCCGGATTGTTTAGACTATTGTCTTGCTACATCATAAGATAGGAATTTCCCAGTTTCTGGTGTTTAGTATTTGGTAGTCATAGCTGTGGCCTTAATTTTTAACATTTTATTCATTTTAAGTCCAAATACTAATAATATAAAACATTTTATAAACATAAAATGTCTACAGCCTTATAAATTTAAATACTTTAAAAACTGTTCCTTAAAAAGTATCCAGTTTTTTAATTTAAATTCTGTAAAACTCCAAAATCTTCTCTTAAAGAAGTTTAAAATCTCTCAACTGTGTGTTCCTACAATATCAGGAGGGAAGATAGATGGCACAGTTACAATTTGCATAAGACAAAAACAAGCTCTAATAGTGCAAACAATTCAAAGCTCTATATCTGGGACTTCATTCACAATCCTTTGGATTTTCTTGAGAGGCTTGTATCACCTCTTTGGCCCACCCTCAGCATATACATAGCCTGCCTTCTAGATCTCAGCTTGTTCCATTTCATTGTGGCTGGTGCTTCTGGTGCTTTTCATATGGCACTAGCATTTCCAAAACTGCTGAGGTACACCCATTGGAACTGGACTCTCTTTAGGAACTCTAACCCTGCTACACATTTGCAATCCTCAGCTGTTCCCCATGATCCCTTCATGTCTTTAAAACTGTTATCACCTGGGTAACTCTTAAGTTACCAAGTTTAGCTGCCAGAGCAAGGTACATTCTTGCGTATAAAAGGATGGAGGTGCAGTTTTAATACCCTATTAAACAAGCATTGTTTTTTAAATCCTATCTTTCATACCTATCATTTCCTATCCATGTTTTCAGGACAGGACAGGAATTATCATACAAGAATCCCTCCTAATCCAAAATAATTTGGAGACCTGTTGTTACATCCTTGGTAGGCCCATTTCATGTGGTCACCTTTAATCAAGATGGCAAAGAAGTCACATAACATCTGCTCTCTCCAATCCTAGCAATCCAAAATGGAATCATGCCACATGGTTCCTATAAAATTACCCATGCATAGATTTTTAACTATCAACTCCAACTGTTACTAGTTTTAATTTTTTTCAGATTATTTTTTAGATTTTACAGATTTTTAACCACATCTAACAAAATAAAGTTAGAAATATTGAGGCATAGAATGTTTACATAAAGCACGTCTAATTTTTGACTGTTCTGCTTTGCTTTCTTTTCCCTGTCACTGTGCCAGGTGGCTCAACTGACACAGCGACATAGAGGAAGCTTTTAATAAGTACGCCTGGGTCTAGCAAAGGGAGAGCCATAATCCAACTCTAGATCCAGCTTTCCAATAAAGAAGAACAGCATAAAATAACTTTAATGTTATCCATACCCCCAAAGACATCTGAACTACTAATCCAAAGCCAGTGACCAGAGAGCTCAGAGACAAATTTTGAGCCTTGACCAAGAATGCAGCCATAGCAGTGCTGGTGACTGACTACTGTCAACAACAGAGAGCAAAAATATCCAAACCATTTCTGTATCAGCTCCATGCTTTCACCAAAACTTATGAACACACCATAAAAAACAGACAAAACTTTCCAACAAAACACGGAGACACGACTCTCATGAGAAACAGATGGTTAAAATTTCCAACAAGACAAACAATGCAATGAAACTTATAGACACACCAGAAAACAAAGAGAGACACAATTTTCCAACCAAACAAACATACACAACTTTCTTGAGAACCAGAACCAGATGGGTGGGTTCTCACTATATGTCCAGGATGGGAGAATATTGGGGTCCCGTTGAACCCACTCCACATTCTAGATAGGGATCCCACAAAACAGAACCAGACTATGACTCACCAGGAGGCCTTCATAAATGTTTGCTGTATTTCCTAGCATGGGAGTTCATGCCACTAGTCCACGAACTGAAGGCAGCCTCAGAGCCTTGGAACGTCTCAAGGCACATGCCTCCTGAAGTGGCTCCTCAGCCCTGGAGTTCTGGAGTGAAGGTCCAGCTTTAGAATTTGGGTGGGTGGTCTGAATCTCACTGGGGCATCCAGAAAATGTTATTCCCATTGATGGAGAATAAGACCACTACCACAATTTAAAGCCAAATTTGAAGCAAACTTTAAATACTGGCCAGGTGGATGGGCTCTGACCTCCACATGTCTTCTGATCTCCACAGGCAATCTGCAGCATGTGCATGCCCACACATGATTATTATTATTTAAAAAGAAGAAATCCCACAGTGGATAGGAAGATGTCTAACTATAAAAGCCAAATATCTTTACTGAAAAAAATCAGGCCAACCTGGCCATCCTGGAATCTTTGATATACAGAACCATGGTTAGATAATGATGGTTTGCAGTTCCTAACCTGTTATGGGAATTTTTGGTTTTGTTGCAAATACAAGTCTATTTCTTCTCCTTTCTGTATTTTGCTTTCAATGTGACTATGACTTGGTTATGCTAAAGGTTGTACATGAAATCTATTTTGGTTCTTCCTATATACAAAATTGGAGAAATTCTCACACTATAGGAGGCACAGAGGTCTTTGTGCTCATAGATAAGCCCTAGGAGAACCTGGAATGTTAAGCACACAGAGTTGTTCCTTCAAAGAAGGAATGTAATATTTTACATTATCTGGCCAGATGGCTAGGAGTGGCTATGCTTATTAGCCTAGTGACCTTTGCTCTATCTGTGTGGGTAGAGATTTTTCCCAACACTGTATCCTCCCCCAGACTCTTAACATAAATTTGTTTTTCTCAGTCAACCTATAGAACCTATCATTATGGACTTTACAAAGAGTTTTGATGTAGTCATGTCTGATCTGTATTTAGCTTACATTGTTCCTCAAGGAGATTTATGTATGCTGTGTTGTACACATGTGTTAGAGTTAATTATCACCAGAATAATGTTCACCAAATTATGATGTGCTTGAATATGTCTAAAATAAACCACTAAGAGTCAGACTACAGAAGTTTGAACCAACACTTGATACTGAGTTATGTTGAACTGAACTGCTTGCTTGTTTCCCAAAGGCCTGTAAAGGTTGCAGAGAACTCCATAGCATAAGAACACACTCAAAATAAACCAGAGATATAAGTGAGCAGAGAATTTACAGAAAATGTGGTTTCCTTTTTTTATGGTTTCCTTCTTTGCCCTTCATATTTTATGAGTGGTATAATTTCCAAAGAAGAAAATCCACACATCTGAAGCATGCAACTCAATTAATCATCACAAATTTATGTACCCCTGTAATTTACTTGGGGTCAAGACATAAAATATTCCTATTAGTGGTTCTGTTGTGGAGTATTCACCAGAGAAGACTGCTTGGATATAGATTAAGCCAATAAAAAGTCTTTATTAGCCAGCTGGTGGCTACACTGGGTGCCCAGGAACCCAGTGTATCCTGAGCCTTTCTCAGCGTGAGCTTTTAAGCACAAAAATCATGTTTTTGGTTGACATACTTCAGTTAACAAGAACAATTAGCCAGAAGTGGAACTATAGAAACTAAAAAGCAAGGTTAGTACATTTTGAGACTTTGAACTACGGACTATAATGGATTAGGCCTTTGTTTTAGTTTGGGCAGGTGGTGCTGTCTATGTGCTGAGTTTTATAGACTGAATAGAATTTTCACCATGGAGTCAGTTGTGCTAAGGTCTGGGGGCCTTCTAGGTCTAAGGCCCTGTTACAGTAGGAGGTGTTGCTAACTGATAGAGCATATATCTTTCATTCACAAGTACTTAAGTTCAATTCCCAACAATGAAACTAAATAATACCAACTACAAAACAACAAGAAAAAAATTAGCAAACCCAATTATTTTCCTATGAACTGTTCTAGAAGCTCTACATATAGCTTCATAGGGAAGCCAAAGGAATGGTCCAAAATATAGATCAGAGGGGCTGAATGACATTCAAAAACAAGACACAGATACTTTTTAGAACCTGAGAAAGAAGGAATTTTAAAGAGGAATTTTTTAACAGTTATTCATGTGTGTGAGCTGAGGGCTGCAAATTATAGGCAAGAAAGCAAGGGCACTTATTGAAGAACATTCTAAGTATTTCTAAAATCTCCACCAAGGAAGACTTTCACTCACAAGTTAGATCTCAAAGCAAAGTCTAGAGGGTTTTGTGATATTTCAATGGAGTACCTGATAGGTGTTATATTCTGTATTATAAGGGTACATTTGTAATTCATTTTGTCTAAAGGAATCTGCACATACACACTGTTAATGTTTTTTTTTTGCTCCAAGTTACCACCCCCCAACTTAGGTGGTACCTAAGGATTGATACCAGCAGACACTAACCAAATTCAGTACTACTTGGATGAACTCAGAAGTTCAGATAGATGGCAGTTACAGAGATTAAAGATGATAAGAAGAAAAGCAAAGGCAGTACAAATCTCAAGGATGAGATTGACCATCTAACCAGAGGGACAAGAATGAACTCTAGTGCCAATGAAATGGCTCACTGAGTGGGTAAAGGCACTTGCCACCAAGTTTGATGAACTGAGTTCAATACTTGGGACTCACAAGATTGAAGGAGAGAATTTTCTTCTTCTTTGACTGAAAGTTGTCATCATCCTTCCTGTGGCTAACCTTTCCCCCAAACTCCATAGGCCCAGGTAGAGCCCACACCAGTCAGAAGAACATCACCCCCTCCACTTGTCTACAACTCTGGAAGAAGACTTTGTCTTTATAGGAGGCCAAGTTGGATCTAGGCATCCAAGGCCCACAAATCTTAGCAGAGACACCCTACTGGACATGAGGACTTGCCCGTCACCTTGGCCACCTGTTGTTGGTTGTTTTGTTTACTCTTTTTACTCTTTTGGCTCTTTGGGGGACCTGTACCCAGCTCCCAAATAAATACACAGAGACTTATTCTTTCTTATGAATGCCCACCTTAGCGTGGCTTGTTTCTATCCAGCTTTTCTTAAGTTTTCCCATCTACCTTTTGCCTCTGGACTTTTATCTTTTTTTATTTCTGTATATCTTTTCTTTCCTTCTTATTCTCTGTCTGGCTGTGTGGCTCAGTGGCTGGCCCCCAGAGTATTCCTCTCCTCTTTTTTCATTCCTTGAACTTCTTCTCCCAGATTTCTCCTAATTATTCTCTCTGCATGCTAGCCCTGCCTATCCTTTCTTCTGGCTAGCTATTAGACATTCATCTCTTTATTAGACCAATCAGGTGTTTCAGAGAGGCAAAGTAACACAGCTTCAGAGTTAAACAAATGCAACACATCTTTGCATCATTAAACAAATGTTCCACAGCTAAACAAATGTAACACATCTTAAAATGATATTTTGCAACATTTCCCCTTTTTGTCCAAATAAAAATGAAAGGTTGTGGTGATATATCATGTACCCCAAAATATTGTGTACTCTAATAAAGTTATCTGGGGATCAGAGGACAGAGCAAGCCACTAGATTACACAGAGGCCAGAAAGAGGTGGCACACACCCTTAATCCTTTCACTTGGGAGGCAAAGATCTGTCTGGATCTCCGTGAGTTCAAGGCCACACTGAGAACAGAGTCAGGCAGTGGTGGCTCAAACCTTAATCCCAGCACTTGAGATCTCATGCCTTTGCTTGGAAAGCACACGTGCCTTTAATACCAGGAAGTGACATGGCTGGGTGGAGAATGGTATATAAGGCATGAGGAGACAGGAACTAAGCAGCAGTTCAACTGAGACCCTCAGAGGTGAGGACTCAGAGCTTTCAGTCTGAGTAAAAAAGATCAGCTGAGGAGTTGGCGAGGTGAGGTTGGCTATGTCTTGTTCTGTTTCTCTGATCATTCAGCTTTCACCCCTATATCTGGCTCTGTTTTTTTTTTTTTATTAATAAGACCATTTAGAAATTTGTGTTATAAAGGTTTTAACTTTAAGATAGTAAAACTATACATAACAAATCAGTTATCAAGTAAAAATTATATTTACAATATTCACCCATTTGTATTTAGCAAATTCAGAGAAAATATTCCATTATCTATCTTATCTTAGTGATTGCAAAGTTTTATACCTAATTTACTTTCTATCATAAATAAGGAAAGCTGCAACTATAACTATCTAGTCTTCAATTCCATCGAAGACCCCAGAAATGATATAATATTACGCTAATAAACAGATGGTGCATTGGAAGCATCTTCCAAAACTCTAGAAATGACAGACATCTTGCTGCCTGGACAGTCATCCAAAGTTCTTCTGTAATGTTGGTGCATTCATCTTCAGCCTACAGGCCTAGAGTATCTGGCAGACTTTTCAGTGAAACAGGAAATTTGAAGGACCATCCCACTTTTGAGCTTTAATCCATGGTGGTCTGATAGAATACAGGGAGTTATTTCAATTTTCTTGTATCTGTTGAGACTTTCTTCATGCACAAGTATGTGATCAATTTTGGAGAAAGTTCCATGAGGTACTGGTAAGAAGGTATATTCTTTTGTGTTTGGGTGAAATGTTTTGTAAATAAGCATTAGTTCAATTTGGGTTATACCATCTATTAGCTCCATTATTTCTCTGTCTAGTTTTTGTCTGGATGACCTGTCCATTGCTGAAAGTGGGGTATTGAAGTGTCCTACTATCAGTGTATGATGGTAAATATGTGATTTAAGCTGTAGCAATGCTTCTTTTACAAAAGCAGGTACGCTAGTGTTTGGGGAATAGATGTAAAGAATTGAAATGTAATCTTGGTGGATTTTTCCTTTGATAAGTATGTAGTGTACTTCACCATCTCTTTTGACTAGTTTTGGTTTGAAATCTATTTTTGTTAGATATTAAAATGGCACTACCAGCTTGCTTCTTAGGTCCATTTGCTTGGAATATCTATTTCCATCTTTTTATTCTGAGGTAATGTCTATCCTTGATATTGAGGTGTGTTTCTTGTGTGCAACAGAAGGTTTTCATATCCATTATGTTAGTCTATGTCTTTTTTATTGGTGAATTAAGACAATTGATATTGAGAGATATTAGTAACCATTGATTGTTGATTCCTATTTTTTTGTTGTTGTTGGTGGTGATGATGTTGCTGCTGCTGGCATGTGTGTGTGTTCCCCTTCTTTTGATTTTGCTGGTGTGAGATTATTTCCTGTGCTTTCATGGATGCAGTTAACCTCCTTAGGTTGAAGTTTTTCTACTAGCACCTTCTGTAGGGCTGGATTTGAAAATAGGTATTATTTAAATGAGTTTATGATGGAATATCTTATTTTCTCCATCTGTGATGATTGAAAGTTTTGCTGGGTACAGTAGTCTGGGTTGGCCGGCATCTGTGATCTCTTGAGTCTGCAGCACATCTGTCCTAGCCATTTTGGCTTTTACAATCTCCTTTGAGAAGTCATGTGTAATTCTAATACTTCTCCCTTTGTTATGTGATCTTTCTTCCTTGCAGCTTTTATTATTCTTTTTTCTGTATGTTTAGTGTTATGATTATTATGTGGAAGGGGACTTTCTTTTCTGATCCAATCTTTTTGATGTTCTATATGCTTCTAGACCTTTATAGGCATCTCCTTCTTTAGGTCAGGATAAATTTCTTCTATAATTTTGTTGAAAATATTTTCTGTGCCTTTGACCTGTGTTTCTTCTCCTTCCTCTATTTCTATTATTCTTAGATTTGGTGTTTTCATAGTGTCTCAAATTTCCTGGATGTTTTGTGCCAGGAACTTTTTAGATTGAACATTTTTTTAAAATCAGTGTATCCATTTCTTGTATCTGAGATTCATTCTTCCATCTTTTGTATTCTGTTAGTGAGGTTTGCCTGTGTAGTTTCTGTTCAAATTCCTAAATTTTCATTTCCAGAATTCCCTCAGTTTGTGTTTTCTTTAATGTTTCTATTTCCATTTTCAGGTCTTGAACAACTTTATTCATTTCCTTCAATTGTTTTTTCTTGACTTTCTTTAAGGGATTTATTCATTTCCTCCAATTGTTTGTTTGTGTTTTCCTGGCTTTCATTAAGGGATTTATTTATTCATTTCCTCTTTCAGGACTTCTATCATATTCACATAGTTGGTTTTTAAGGTCTTTTTCTTGTACTTCAGCTACGTTAGGGCTGTTATGGTAGGATAGCTGGGCTCTGATGGAGACATGTTGTCCTGGCTGTTACTGAGTGTGTTCTTAGGCTGACATCTCCATATCTGGGCTTGGGTGATGACAGTTTTAAGTGCTGGTTTCTAGGTTTGTCTTTATTGGGTAGGTATGTTGTTCCTTGGTTTCTCTTTCCTCTCTGTATTTTCAGAAAGTGTGGTGGCAGTGTGTTGCCTGTTTTACTACACTGCTTGGCTGGTATATTCACAGGGAACACCTGCTGGTGTTGGAGGCTGGGATGCAGAGACAAATGAGGTGAGGGAGGTCAGGAGGTGATGGTTCATGGGATCCACAGGAAATGTAGGGTTAAGGGAGGCAGAAACTGGTGATCTGTTGTAGCACAAGGGAGGAGACTGAAGGATTGGGTCTAGAGGAACAGTGTGGAGGTCTATGGGTAGCCTGTGGTTGAGCAGGGGGAATCTGCCTGAGTTGGGGGCTGGGATACAGCAATGAGTGGGGGGAGGGAGACCAGGAGGAGATGGTCTGTGGGATCCACAGGAAATGTGGATGGGGTGGGGGAGAGAGGCTGCAGCTGGTGTTCTGTTGCAGCACTAAGGAATAGCCTGAAGGATTGGGTCTAGAGCAGTGGTTCTCAACATGTGGGTTGTGACATGGAGGTGGAAAAACACTTTCATGGGGGTCACCTACAACCACCATAAAATACAGATGTTTACATTATGATTCAGTTATGAAGTAGCAATGAAATAATTTTATGACTAGGCTTACCATAACATGAGGAACTATATTAAAGGGTTGCAGCATTAGGAAGGCTGAGAACTGGTCTAGGGGAACAGAGAGAGTGGAGAAGTTCTGCAGGCAGCCTTCCTGGTCTTTCAATAAAATATATTTTTTAAAAAGAAAAAAAATAAATAGTTATTTGGCAAAAACAACAACAAATTCTTCCATATCCCAGTTGTCTGATATTCCTCTTCAGTAGTGATCTGCTAACCATGGTGCAGGCACAGATTATATACTTTCTGGTACACCAGCAACTCTACCAACAGATTTCTCTGAATCATGCCTGAAGCTAGTTTTAAAACAGTAAGAATAAGAAAAGCTTCTGGTCTCCAGCCAGGTGGCTTGAGGAAATCCTAACCAATGTAAACCTGGAAGTATGTACATGTAGGTAACTAGGGAGGTGTAGCATAGCTTGCCCGGTGAAGGTTCATCTGAAAGACATAGCTAACTGCCTAAGCCTTAAAGGAGAATGAGTGGGAACCATTAGAATAGATATAGGAATGTTCAAAGACCTGTGGAAATTTAAAGGACTTAGTATCTGCTCCCTGCCTTAGGAAGTCTAAATTTGCTAAAGCCTTTTCAATGACATATGCATTAAAGACTGTCTCAAAAGAACAAAATAGTTAAATACTACAAGATTGACTGAACCTTGTACATACATATAATTTAATACTTAGAATACAATTAACATAAAGCAAAACAGTCGCCAGATTATTTGCCAAGTGTCAAAAAAAAAAAAAAAAGACAACTGGATTCATCAGACACTTACCATCTGGGGAAATGCATCATTTCACCATTTAACAAGGTCAAAGTGTATCACTAGCATATACTCTCTTTTTTTGAGACAGAACTTACCATGTAGACCAGGCTGGCTTGAAACTTACACAGAACTACCTGCCTCTGCCTCCTGAGTACTGGGATTAAAGGTGTGAGCCATCACTGCCCAGCTTCACTAACATTCACTTTTGAAAATTAAAACCACATTACACCAAATGGTTACCCTTGAAAACATATACACACAAGTAACATTATATGGACTGAGTAGGTTTTATATATATATATATATACACACACACACACCCCAATAAAAGAGGCCATGAATTTGAAAGAGAGCAATGAAGGGCACTCAGGAGGGTTTGTATCGAGGAAAGGGAAAGGGGAAATAATTATATTATAATCTCAAAAAATAACCCACTCAATAAGAGGGAAATCCTACCTGGTACTAGAAACCCAGCCAACTACCCAGGGCTAGTGAACACATACATCTTAGAGGATAACCTACAAACACCACTGGACTAAACGAGCATAATTCCTAACTACACTCTATTTGCCCTTATACTCAGAGACAAATGTATTCCTCATTCTTCATCAGGGAAACTTCTCTTTGCAACAGATGGTGACCATTACAGAAAACCACAGCCAATCAAAATGCAGAGTTGTGGAGCCCAGACCTAACTGATACATCTACAAATCAATCCCTGCACCTAAGGTTCAGGGGTCATTGTAGAAGAGGAAGAAAGATTGTAAAAGCCAGAGGACCAGGGAGTTTGCTGTGAGATTGTGTCTCCTAGAAATGTCAGAAGCTACACCCATAAAGTCTCACCAACATGTCTGCCTAAACATGAGCTGAACAAGGACAACAGTAGATATGCTAACATGGATGGGGGAAAGTACTTGAGGCCTTAACCCAACACAAAGAACTACTAGCAACTAAGGTGCAATGAGAGAGGGAGAAATATTCTTCACCAGAGAAGGGCACACCAACTAGTTATCCAATACCAAATGGTCAGCCCTGAAAACATACATACAAGAAACATCATACAGATGGGAAAAGGTGTATATATATATATATATAATGTATATAATAACTAATGAAAAAAGAGAACATGAATTTGAAAGAATGAGAGGGTTTAGAGGGAGGAGAAGGGGAAATTATCTAAGTATATTATGATCTCAAAAATAAAAGAAATATTTTCAAAATAAAAAGCACATACAGGGTTCGTGAGATGTCTCTGTGGGTAAAGGCACCTGTAATGAAGTCTGGCAACCTAAGTTCTATACCCAGGACCCACATGGTAGAAGGAGAACCAATTCCCACAAGTTGTCCTCTGACACATGCTGTGACATATGTGCACCTACACATGCACACAAATGTAACAAAAATTAAAAAACCCACATTGTGCAGGTGAAAATTCTTCCCCTGAACTTCTGTGCCCTCTGAAGAGCTCTTCTGTAGCACTTCATCCTATTTACATGAACGAATGAGATGGACAACACCTGCTTGCTTATTTCATTTGCTTCTAGCTCCAGGAGGTGGCAATCCCATCATTTTTCAGCATAGAACACTCAAACTTTATGCTACTGCTCATTATAAACAGACCACTCCTCTCTTCTTGAAGATGTCTGGGTGCTTCTCTTTGCCCCATTTGATTCTTTGAGAAGTACAGACCTCCCAGAGTAGGATGAGCCCCCTCCTTCATTCTGGCTGTTTCTTACTAGGCTCTGTATCTCAGCATTATGAATTGAATGGTGTTCTGCTCCTCAAATATGCCAATATGATAATGTCCAGAGCACTACAATGTGACTTGATACTTTTTATATATTAATCAAAGGCCCAGACAGAAGCAATTAGAACATGTCTTGGAGATAGCATCTTTACAGAGACAATCAAGTTAAATGAGGGCATTGAGTAGGGCTTCATTCAATGTAGCTGGTACCCTTCAATGAAGAAAATAATTGACTAGAGAGGTGACAAGAGCCACTCTTCTAAAGGACACAGGTTCAATTCCCAACACCCACAAGGTAGCTCACAGAAATCTGTAACTCCAGTTCCAGGGCATCCAACACCTTCTTCTGGTCTCTGTGGGTAGCAGGCTTGAATGTGGGACATACCTGCAGGGTAAACACTACCCACACACATAAAATAACATTAAAATAAAGTACAAAGCTGCACAGAGGAACTTCAAATCATATACATCAAGTCAAGGAACTTGCGCTCTAGAAGGACACAGACACTTTCAGGTGCCAAGCAAAGAGAGAGGATGAGACAGGCCCTGTGAGTCACAACTAACACATGCTACAGGGCAGAATAGAGGAAGCCACAAGGAGGTGGAAGTTTTTTGATATTTCTTCCAAGTGTTTAAGTGTTAGAAATGAGGAGAAAGGAAGCCAACACATGCCTAAGACCTGCCTTGAACTGAAAGGTCAGAATGTACCCAGGAGGTAGGTTAGTGGTGGATTTGGATGCAGGAGAAAGGAAGGCGAGATAAAAAAACATTGAGGGTTGTGGAGTTCCTAATGGAACTACCCTGGACAAGGAAGGTGAGGGGCTGTTGCAGGAAGATAGCAGAAATACCTTCTAATGCTTGAGCAATGCTGGGGAGGGACATATTTAGAACTGTCCTCTTTGGCTGAGCAAATTATTTTTGTCTAGTTTTGGAAATTGAAGCTTAGCTCCCTTGCACACTATGCAAGAACTCTACTCTAAGCTAGCCCAGGGAGGCATTAAATTTGCAATCCTCAGCCTGCAGAGTGGCTAGGATTACAAGCACCTACCACAAAGCTTGGACAAAAAAATTAGTTTTGAAAGGAAGGCTTCTTAGTTTGGGTTCCTATTGTTGTGGTAAAACACTATGACCAAAAGCAAGTTAGGAAAGGGTTTTATTCCTACTTACAGTTGTAGTTCATCATTCAGGGAAGTCAGGGCAGGAACTGAAGTAAAACTAGGGAGGGGTGCTGCTTACTGGCATGCTTCCCATGGCTTTGCTCAGACTGCTTTCTTAGAGAACTCAGGCCCAAGGGTGGTGTCACTCTTCAGTGGGCTGGATCCTCCCACATTATTAAACAGGAAAATGTCCTACAGACTTGCCAATAGGCCATTTGATGGAGGCTCAACTGAGATTCCTCTTCCAAAATAACTTTAGCTTGAGTCAAGTTGACTAAAATCACACACACACACACACACACACACACACACACACACACACACACACCCCAAACAAAAAACAAAACACTAAAGCAAGCAGGACAGATACTTTAAACAGCAGATGGTTAGAAAAGTTAAGAGTGGAGTTGAATGAGAATAACTGAGTGTATATGTTTCTTCTGAGATAGTAGGAAATGCCTGACCCATCATAGGCTTGGCAACAAGCAGCTACATGAAGAACATAATAGAACTTGCAGTTGAAGACAGAAATTTAAGTCATGGAAGTGTGTGCTAGGTGCATCCTCATCTGGCATACACCTGGAAGTCAATGCCCTTTGTTGCCCAGGGTATCAGGCAAGCTAGATAACCAGGTTTGACAAGGTGTACCATCTCCGCTGCTATTCATCTGGGACAAGGCCTCACACTCATTGTGTAGCCAAGACTAGCCTTGAACTGGTGTCCATCCTGTCTCTGTCTGTGGGCAAATAGCTATGATGCATTTGTAAGAACAGTGCTTTGACAAGAATGAACATTAACCCTTGAATTAAAGTGATGGGCTGCTTCTGAGATCCCAAGATGAGCCAGGTGGGGGATAACACTCTGCTCAGACAAAAGCTTCCATCAGACAAGGCACTTTATGCTCAGCAGACAGCAGATTCAACATAAAAACTATGTATCCCAGACCTACTCCTCCTGCTACAACCCCCCAAAGAAACCCATGTTTCTAGCTTCATGTGCCCAGTAAGATGAGAAAGAAAGGTATGGGAGTTAAGCCAGATTGCAAGAGATTGGTAGAATGGATAGGCCATGGCCATGAGGGGACTAGACTGATCAGAAAGGCTGCTCAGAAAGTGGTAGTATATGGGCTGGAGAGCTGGCTCAGAGGTTAAGAGCACTGACTGCTCTTCCAGAGGTCCGGAGTTCAATTCCCAGCACCCACATGGTGGCTCACAACCACCTGTAATGAGATGTGGTGCCCTCTTCTGACCTGCAGGCATACATGCTGTATACATAATAAATAAATAAATCTTAAAAAAAAGAAAGTGGTGTAGTATAAAGGACAATGTCATGATTAAAAAAAAAGTGTTGTTATGGGTATGTTAATGCACTTAAGATTTTAATCTTTGCGTACACTCAAAATATATGTTGTCCATTTCAGTTTGTTTTTAACTACCAGGAAACCATTCATGTTCCTACACATTAATTATCACCACTGATTTTTGGCTGGGTCAGAGGGTTATAATAGATGCAATGAATGGTCACACTGTTGACCTAGCTACTGTGCCTGGCTTAGGATTTTTTTTTTTGTGGAGTATACTGCTGGTATCTGAAGTCAGGGCACCATGCTCATACTCTTTTCCCTTGGGCTACATGCCCATCACTGGTATTTTTATTTTTGTACAAAGCTACAATGTAGGAAATAAAGACATTTTTCTTTCATTTGAAGAGACACTATTTATTTTGTTAAAGTCAAGCAAGAGGATCTGTTGATAAGTGGTAAGCATCAAGAACAAATGTGCATTTTTGCCAGGGCAGAGTTCAGGGTAAAGCCACAAAAACCGACCACAAGCAAGGTCAGTGTGTGTACAGAGAGTTAAGAGTTCCATAGCTATGGCCACATCTATGCATGCCAAAGACCAACCATTAGCACCAGATTGTTTCTTATGCAATAGTATCACTATTCACAGACATACGTACATGGACTCTCTGGAATTCTTGTGTCCCTGCTAATCAGACATGGAACAGGCAAGCAGGGAATGGACATAATTGTCATGTGCTTCAGTACAAGCATGCTAGTACACTAAATATTGCTCTCCATAACAGACAATCCTGGAACAACACGAAAGGGCAGGTTACAGACAAACAAAATTCTATTATTCACATTTTACACACATATCATTAAAATGTTCACAACACTGTATTTGGGGATAAAGAACCACAGGTAAATAGCTTGGTGTAAATTAAAAACAAAACAGTCTGCAATTCCTTGAAAAGTTTGTGGACAGCCAGCATCACATTTTCTGACATGACCCATGTTCACAGCAAGGGATGACCAAGTGGAAGGAGGAGGCTACAGTGGCAGATCAGGGACTTGGAAAGGTAGACGTAGCTTTGTTTAATAGGAATCAACACTTCTGCAAAGGTTTTCTCCCAGCTGATAATGATAGGCTGTCAACAAGGCCATCTGTGGTCTGCAGTACAGAAGCTTGCCCATCTTGACTCATCTGTACGGAGGACGATATCATCTTCACCAGAGCTTATGGTGTCAACCTCTGTTCCTCTGGCTCAGAATGCATGGATTCTGGTCCTTTAAGACAACTGTATGTGGGAGTGTGAGTACATGCATATACACATGGATCTAAGTGTGCATGTGTATTCCGGAAAGGGTGTGGTTACTGCTCAGAGAGGGAATCTTTGCACCTGCTGTAATCTCAGGGGAAAATAAGAATGAAATAATCCCTTGACAGAACCAAGACTAGTGATGCCTAAACATCAAGTCACTAAAGGGACTTGCTCATCTTTCACCATGCATTTAGTTACATAAACATCTTTTGAACTACACCAAATCTACACACATTTATTGTAAGTAAGTTATACACATCACTGGTGGGTGAACATTTTTTTATGTGTTTATCTGCCATACATACATCCTCTTTGGTGAAGTGTCTAGTCAAGTCTTTTGCCCACTTTTTTCAAATGGTTTGTTTTCTACTGTTGGGAGTTCTTCATACAAATCTTTTATCAGATATATGAAGCCATGGAAGTGGGGTATGTTGGTAAACCCAGAGCTCAGGAAGTGGAGGCAGGATGATCAGGAGTTCAAGGTCATCTGGACTACATAGGGAGATTGAAGCCAATCTGGGTTACATGAGACCCTTCTAAAACAAACAGATAATAATAAAAACAAAATGAATAACAAATCTGACACATGATTTACAAATATTTTTTCCCAATCTCTGTCCTGTTAACTGGAAACCAATAGAATGACAGTACTGCTTTAATGAGTAACACTCTATTTGTCATCTTTTTTAACTGCTAAGGACAAGAAATCTTGAAACCGTTTCAAATGCAATCACTCCACAAGACCTCTGACAAACTAGAAGATGGAATCTTAAGTCTTAAGGTACATGGCATGTGGCCCACGGTAACAGACAGAAAAGTAAAGAGAGACAAGTGACCGATTATCATTAAGGATCACATACACAAACAAATTAGTGTTTTGGGAAAGAAACATCAAAATATTCCATTAGTCTCAGGAAATAAAGAGCAAGCAATAACATTATTAGTAGACACACTTTTAACCAAGTAATGCCACTTGACTTCAAAGTATTTAAGATGTGACAAGAAGGACACTAGCTATCTGTTTAGGGTGTTTCCAAGCATGCATACAAGTTATGTGATGATTTTACTCTTGGAATGAATGCATCCAATATATAGGTTGTTCATTTCATAGTTGGTTTTTAACCACTAGGAAACTGTTCATGTTTCCAACACATCAATAATTTATCAGCATCACTGATTTTAACTGGGTCAGAGAATGCCATGATGATAGATCAATGAATGCTCACATTGTAGAATGAACAAGGACAGAACACACAGCAGCCCATGCCTGGCTAAATCACAAGGGACTTTCCTCTCCTGCACCATAAGGATGTATTTGGCATCTACACAGGGGAGGAACAATGGTGCCACTGCTGCAAAGGAGTGCTTACGTGTATTGTGGGCTCAGCCTTTGGACATCCTAGGGGACCCTGCTGACCAGCAAAGCCTGGCATTCTGTGAAGTCACGTGTAATACAAAACTCTGCTCAGCAAACCAACAGAAATGAAAAACATAAATAAATCATCACATACTAACAGGACATTATTGCTTTTTTACTAGCCTTGTGGCTCCAGAGTGTCTCTCCAAAGATGGGCAAATAGGCTTGGGTTCACTCTTATATTCCCAGGCATTAATCTCCAAGGCTCAGTGTCCAACTTCTGCAGGGATGGGCTTCTCATTTGCTTCTCTCAGGCTGTAGGCTGTCGAACAAGCACTTGAGCTGCTCTTCACCCAAGTGAATTTTATCTTCCAGCTCTCGCTGCTCAATGATAAGGGCTGACTTCATCTTCACGAAGTGCTCATAGTCAGCCAGGTTCTCCTCGCTGAGGTAGGTGGCTAGGATGTCAAACACAATGCGCTCGCGACGGTCCAGGTTCTCTTTAAGCTCCTTGGCGTCCTCATGCTGCTGGGTTAGGATTCTCTGTTTCTCCAATAGTGACTGCTGTTGAGGGAGAAGGAGACAGAAAATCCTGTTGAGGCAGGGCTAAAGCAAAGATTCTGGCCAACCCCTTAAAAGCCCTGCAGCTTTTGAAGACTGGTCTTATAACTGTTCATGGAAACCTTGAAGCCACATGGGATCTCCATAGGAATGACCATGATGTAGTCTACATGTGCTTTTAACTATGGATAGCTTCTCTACAGCTCCTCCTTCCTTCACCCTTCCAGAAGCACTCATAGGCCCCTCTGGGTTTCCTCTCTCTGTGCCTTCTCTCCCATTTGCCTTAAAATCAGGGACCAGCAGCTAGACAGTTCTGTCATGCTTCAAAGGGACAAAGGACTTGGGGATCCTGTTTGTCCCAAAATTGAAAAAGGGAAATACTGTAAGTTGAGCCTGGTGGCTCAGGCTTATAATCTCAGCTACTCAGGAGACTGGGGCAGAAAGCTCATAAGTGAAAAGTATGTCTTAGCTATGAAGTAAATTCAAATCTAGCCCAGACAGCTTACTGACACCTGGCCTCAAAATAGAAAGCAAAAGTAGGATTGGGCTATAGCTCTGCAGTAAAGAGTTTTCCTAGTATGGATGAGTCTATGGGTTCAATCTCTACTATGAGAGGGAGAAGGAAAGACACGGATGGATGGACACGGATGGGGACACATGGACACATGGGACACACACACACACACACACACACACACACACACACACACACGGACTGAGACTGATCGATTCTAGGGCAGGATTAAACTCTTCGACAAAAAGTGGTACAAAGACAAAGAAAGGCCAGAAAAGCAAGACACAGAGGGTAGAGGGGTAGAGCTGCTGGGAGGTGTGTATGAACAGCCCTTAACTCTTTTCAGTGTCCTGTTTGGGAAGAGGGTGTCAGTGTCCTTTGGACAGACAATCATGTCTCTAACACACAAAACTCACAATCACTGCTTTCAGTTTATAGAATATACACATCTAATAGAAACCCTACCAAGTCCAAGATGAAGGAAACTAAGAAGGAGAGGTGAATGTATTCAATGTCTTCACATGGAGACTGGTAGAAAGGTCAGAAAAGAGGGGCTATTACTTGTTCCTAAATGTGGCCTAAACCAGAAACTCTCTTTGGGATTTCCATGACCATATAAGCTTTAGAGAGCCTCTTGTACTGTCAGGCCTGAGACAAACAATGAGGTAAGATATTTTCATGGAAAGAGGCCAGGTAAGGCCAATGAACTCCAAACAGAAAATAAGCTGACATTAACTTGTTCTACAAATGTAGTTCAGGTTGTGAAAAATCACATGGATGCTTGCAAGTTAATAAGATAGTGGTGGGAGACTGCAGTAGATGTTTTATTAATAAAGAGATTCATTATGAAATTCTATAATATGCAAAGAACACAGAAAGATGTTTGACTGAAACATAACTTATGAAATAAAGCCAGCAAGAAAACTGAGGATACACATGGTGGTACATTCCTGTAATGCCCCCTACTCCCTGCATCTCATTAGCTTGGTCTGTCTGTCAACTGAAAGAAAACTGAGAGAGTGGACCTCAGCTATACCAGAGCACCATGCTCTAAACAGTATACAGACCATGCACAGACAGTATGAGGCTTCTAAGAGCTGACTTTCTTAGCACCTCAAGGACAGCCTTTCTAAAGGATCCTCACCACTTCCCATTTCCCAGACACATGTGTTTGCAAGTACCCGATCTCCAGGAGAAGGACTGTCATCCAAATTATTAAGGGCATTTTCTACACGGGCCAGGCGGCCTGACAGTGACAGCAGGAGGTTCACCACTTTGTCCAGGTCCCCAATGAACATCCGGAACTTGTCAAACTCATTGGGTTTGCAGACATCTTTCACAATGGCTTCCACTTCATCCCCTAGAGCATTATTGGCTTGGATGTCCTCCAGCAGGCTTTCACGGGCTTCCCGGAGCACCTGCAGCTTGCGGCTGATACTGTCGATGAGCTCTTGCTGTAGGGCACAGGGAGGCATAGGGACACTTGTTAGAATGATCCCAAGCTGGTGCCCTAAGTTAGTGTAGCTAAATCATACACAGTCAGAGAAGAATTCAGCCAGATTGGGTGTGTTAGTCTCTGCACTATCAAATAATGAGGGATTTGTAAAACCAGTGAGAGGAGAAGGCCTCCTGACTAAATATGATCTTCATTGTTTGTATGAGCCAAAGAGGTAGCTCAGCAGATAAAGGTGCTTGCTGCCAAGTCTGATGACCTGAGTTCCATTCCTACAACCCATATGGTGAAAGGAGAACCAACTCCCATCAGTTGTACTCTAACCTCCATGCATGTGCTGTGGTGCGCACACAAACATGCACACATACACACAAACAAATGTTAAAAGAAATTAAATTGTACTTACTGAATATATAAACTCTGATTTGTTTATATAAAAATGTATTAAAAACAAAACAGGGATGGCGTGTATATATAAGTCAGTGATAAAGCATTTGCCTAGCATGCATGAGGTCTTGGGTTCCAGCCTCAGCACCACAAAAATACACGAATGAATCAAGAAAGAAAGAGGAAGCCAGGCCTGGTGCTACGTGTCTTTAATTTCATTCAGCACTGGGGAGACAGAGGCTCAAGGATGATGAACTCCATGCTGGCCCAGGATATATAGTGAGATGTTATTTCAAAACATAAAAACAAAAGTTAAACAAAATAAATTCTCGACGGGCGGTGGTGGCACACGCCTTTAATCCCAGCACTCGGGAGGCAGAGCCAGGTGGATCTCTGTGAGTTCGAGGCCAGCCTGGTCTACAGAGCGAGATCCAGGAAAGGCGCAAAGCTACACAGAAAAACCCTGTCTCGAAAAACCAAAAAAGATTCTCATTTGGTGAATGTTCTGTTACACTAGAGCTACCTCGGTTTGACTCACAGTAGATACTATTTCAACCTCTATATTTGTAAGGATTCACAGAATCTATATAATACCTTGAGCTCTGTCTTTTTAAGTATACAAATTAAAGACTTACATACAGACACATTTTGATTCTTATGTCTACTGCTATCTTTGATCCCTGTCCTTGAGCAAAACACCTATCATATATTTTTATTAAAATTTATTAATTTAGTATGTGCATGTGCATTCATGCATGCAAGTACATGTATACCATGGCACACATGTACAGGTCAGAGGAAAACGCTGAGGACTTGGTTCTGTTCTGACACCTTGTGAAATCTGGGGATTAAACTCAAATCTTTAGGCTTATGTAAATCTCCTCCCCTCTCTCCCTCCCTCCCTCCCTCCCTTGTCATTATCCCAAAGCAGAAAAGAGACCATCAATAACATCAGCTTCTTATCTCTCCCTCAGAGAAGAAGAGAATAGAAAAGGCCATTAGACCCTCTCCTGGGATTCCAGCCACTTCCTCCTGCACATTTCCTATGAGCATGTGATATTTTCCCCAATGCACGTGTCTTTGGGAGGTGGAAAATGGTGTATAGACTATGAATGTTTAACTGAAGGGGGAAAGGGCTCCACCTATGTTAGGAAGTTGTTACCTAAGCAAGGGTGAGAGTTTTCCAGTAATGTGATTGTTTTAGGGGTCACTTGTGCTTCTTTCCGTAAATCCAGTAAACTCTATTTTTTTTTTTTGGTTTGGTTTTTTGAGACAGGGTTTCTCCGTATAGCTTTAGAACCTGTCCTGGAACTCACTCTGTAGACCAGTCTGGCCTCAAACTTACAGAGATCTGCCTGCCTCTGCCTCCCAAGTGCTGGGATTAAGGGTGGTGACACCTCCGATCAGCTAGTAAACTTATTTATTCACCAAGCTATATATGGGTGGAAGTATTCTTTTTGATGCCAGTTATGCAAGGAGTTAGAACTGAGGCAACTGAGTACTACTTCAGTTATGTATCTTAGGTACCAGGTCTCCTGACAGAATGCATCCTTGTGGTTAGACATCTTTGATGTAGGTAGGCTGTTCCTACTTTATCAGAAACTAAGGAGCTAGAACATTCTCCCACACATATGTACTAATAAATGTCTACACCCTCAAAAGACCTGGAATCAACATTTGCATTATGGTTGACACCCTTCCTTTTGTGAGCTTTTTAAGAGGATCGTGTGAATAATATCCTTTTAAAAAGGAAATTTGGTGCACCATGATTTCAGAAGTATAAGCCAGTTGCCTTTTCCATGAATATGCTACCTATCTCATACATATTCATTAAAATCCCTTAAAATTTCACAATGAAAAACCATGGGCTGCTCTGTGTTTGGGGAAGTCCACCCAATTTATTTTTGGAATGTTTGCTTTGTTTAGTTTTGCTATGTAACTTTTTGCTTAATCTGCCTGTCTCTTGACTGAATTATTTCTTTCAATAAAACAATACTGAAGACTTAACACTTTGATTTTTCCTTGGTATGCTATCTGGCATAAGTAGATGGTTTGTTCTCATCTTCTCAGAAAAAGTTAAATACTAAATACCATGATTCAAAAGTACTCTTCACAAATAATTAGCAATTAAGAATACAACATCTGACAGTTAATCTTGATTGTCAACTCTACTGGACTGAAAGCTTGTTAGTGAAGCACAGCTCTGGGCATGTCTAGAAGGATGCTTCCAGAGACAATTAGATCTTGGAGCTCTGACATAAATAATGCTTTTATCCATCTATGGTTTCCGAATTTGAAAGACTACTGGGAGGTGGTGTAAGTGTGGGAGGTGGAGCCTGGTTACAGAACTGAGACACTAGGCATGATCTGAAGAGCTGCATCTTGTGCAGCTATGTCCTGGCTGTAATGAGTGAAAAGATCTGCTCCACCATGCCATATCCACTATTGGAGAATTTAGCCTATGAAACCATGATTAATAAAAATCTTCATTCTCTAATGTGGTCTATGTCAAGTGTCTCATCACAGAGAGGCAGAAGTAACATGTAAAGAAATGTCAGTAACCTTCTGAGACATCTTTCAGTATAATCTACTGCCCTCAATCTGACAAATAGATTACTATGGAAAATAGATATGTACCATAAACCATTTAACATTTCAACTTTCACTTTTTTTGCAGTGCTGGGGATATTAACTCTGGGCCTTGTTCATTCTAGGCACTATATCACCAAGCTACACAGACCCACATTTTGACTATTTTTAAGTGTGTGGCAATGTGGAATTTAGCACATTCATACTTCTGTGCAGCTACCACTAGGCATTCGTTTCTAGAACCCCATTTTCCTCAGACAGACCAGTACACATTAACATTATAACCCACCCCTACAGAAGCCATTTAAGGCAGTGGTTTTCAAGCTGTGGGGTTCAACCCTTGGGGTCAAATGACCCTTTCACAGATGTTTCATAAGACCATTAAAAAACACAGATATTTACATTGTGGTTCATAACAGTGGCAAAATCACAGTTATGAAGTAGCAATGAAAATAATTTTATGGTTGGGAGTCACTACAACATGAGGAACTATTTTAAAGGGTCACAGCATTAGGAAGGTTGAGAACCACTGTTTAAAGGATAATTTTTATTTATTATTATTTTTTATGTGATCCTGGGGATCAAACACAGTGACCTCTGTCACTTAGTTACATCCCTAGTCCTAAATCATTGATTTTGTTTCTGATGTTACTGTTGTTGAGACAAGAGTCTTTCTGTATAGTCTAGAAACTGGCCTAAAACTTGTGGTCCTCTTGATTCAACCTCAATGTTAGGATCATGGGTGCACCCTCTATCCGTTACATGTATATGTAGTGTGCATGCATATATGTATGTATATAGATCTCAGCATGTGTGTGAAGGCCAGAGGTTCACATGAGTGTCATCCTTGATTGCTCTCCACCTTCTATACTAAGGAAGAGTCTCTCACTTGAACCCAGACCATGGCAAATTGGCTATTCTAGCTAGTTGGCTTCTCTGTGTGCCCTAAGTCTCTGTCTCATAAGAACTGGAATTACAGGCAGTCTGTCATATCCACTATATATTTACGTGGGTTCTAGGGATCTGAACTCTAGCCCTCCTGCTTCTAAAGAGAGCATTGTAGCCACAGAGACTGCTCCCTAGTCCTAAAACACTGATTTTCAAAGAGCAAAAGTAAAAATACAATGTGGAACTGGATATTGTGGTTCATGCCTGTCCAGCATGGAGGTGGCTGAGATAGGACTGTAAGAGATTTAAGACCAGCCTGGGATACATTTGGAGTACCAGGCCAGACAAGGCTACACAGCAAGACTCTGTCTAAAAACCAAACTAAGTATACCACATACACACATGTGTACACCACATACATAGGAATCCTCCCCATACACTTTGTTTTAATTGAAAGGGGGATTAGGATGCAGCTTAGGGGTAGAGTGCTTACCTATGATGATTTAGGCCCTAGCTTTCATCCCAAGAACAGGGGGAAACGGCCAAATTAATATTTACTATTTAAAAATGTAAGCCTGCCTGGGCGTGTTACTGTAGTTACATAATCCCAGCACTTAGGAAGCTGAAGCAGGGATACAAGTTAGAGCTCAGCCTGAACTACATAGCAAGTTGTAGGTCAGCCTGGGCTACACAGCATGACTCTGTGTCCAAAAATAAATAAATAAAATACAATAAAACTGTTCAGCCTCTGCGATTCACTCAGACCCAAAGTGGTTGCCTTTAGTGACACAGTATCCAAGCACGTGTTGCCTTTCAGAATAAACAGCTAGAGCACAATATAGGCAAAGGTGGGTGAGATCATTTTTTAAATTGTGTTTTGGGGGTGGCATTTCTGAGACAGGGACTTGCTATGTAGCTCTGGCTGGTATCTGCTGGCTAGGTATCTCAGACTGACCTTGAACTTGTGTTAATCCTCTTCCCTCTTCCTCCTGAATGCTAGGATTACAGATATGTGACCCAACGCCTAGATTTTAAAGATATTTTGGTATACTTTGTGGGGTAGGGTGCTAGAGAATGAATCTAGGGCCTATGCTAGGTAAGCATTCTGCAAATGAGCTACGTCCTTGGCCAAGGCATGTACTTTTAAATATATTATACTATGAAATAACAAGACTTAACTGTGAAGAAGGCAGTTCCCTGTATGTACATTGTAGCCTAAATTAAAATGCTTCAAATTCTATGACTTCTGTTTTATGAGGAAAAACTGAAAATGCTGATGTTTTAAAAAATATGGACAAGTGGCTAGAATAAAGTACATAGTACTCTAATTCAAAGTCTGTAACAGACCAACCCCCCATCTTTGTATTTAATTCCCAGGACCCCAAAGGTTACCATTTTCTACACTGAAAGGATTTTTTTTAAAATATATAAATAGGTCACTATACTCCTTCCCTAACATTTCTAACATAATTAAGATCAAGCTGTGCTATCTTTCAAATCACCAGGTTGGGAGCAATAGATAACACTGTCCTTGCAGTGATTGTCATTGGTGCTAAATAACATGACCCTGACTTAATTTCCAACCTTCTTTCCTCCTTCAAGAAGTGAAGTTGAAGCCTTGCCCAAAGGTTTCCCAAAGATCACCAAGCTCCCGCCAAGGGCATCTGTACCTGCTTCCTTTTCCCTCACACAGTACACATTTGTAGGGCTTGGGCCTGGCATCACTCTGTGTTTCTGCAATCACAGGCATTTGTCTCTTTCTATCCATTCACCCTATTCCAACTGTCTAATACCTGATGTAGTATAGCAAGGATTGGCAAAATTTTCCCATTAGGGGATAGAGAGTAGATATTTTGCTGCTTGTAGGCTACATGGTCAGTGACAGTCAATATGTAAACAAATGGATGTAGCTATGTTTCAATAAAACCTATTTCCAAAAGCAGGTAGAGGGTAAGGTTTACCAAGCCTATGATAGACATGGGTTTTTGTTGTTGTTTATTTTGGGGGCTATGGCCATACATAATTCCAATGATAACACAATGTCCCTTAGAAAGGGTTCCTTTCTCTAGTCTACCTACAGTTGGATCCTCACAGGCTTTGTAGAAAGGTTGGAACATAATTAAGCATGAAGGGCTTATTCATGCTGAACCATGTCTTGCATGAAAAGCAAGTATAAACGACATCACAGATGTTATACAAGGTCTCTGCTGGGGTGACAAATGAGTGGTTGTTTGTTTGTTTGTTTGTTTGTTTTAATTTTTTTGAAGAAGGATCTCACTGTGAAGCTCAGGCTGGCCTTGAACTTACTGTGGAGCACAGACTGATTCAAACTTGCCACTCTCCTGCCTCAGCCTCCTTAGTGCTGGGATTGCAGGCTTATATCACCATGATAAGGGATTTGGTTAGCATAAAGGAAGGTCTTGCTATTTTTCCCAGGCTGGTCCAGAACTCCTGGCCTTAAATGATTTTCTTGCCTCAGCCTCCTTAGTAGTTGTGAGTTGGAACTACTGGGATGAGGTCAGATTTGTGCTTCTCCTTCTTACCTTCTTAACTGACAGGTCATGGTCCAAGTCACCCCCTGAATACTCCTCAGGCTCTGGTAGGTCTTTCATCTTGATAAGCAGTTCTGCCTTGGGGGCTGATGTGCTGTAATAGGCAGAATTGGTGGCCAAGGACACGACCCCTGGCACACCTGAGTCCTGTTTCCTGGGTGAAGAGGCCAAAATTTTAATCAGCTGTGGCACATGCACACTCTTTGAACCCAGTACCTGGGCTGTGACAAATGGCACTGGCAGAAGGACAAGAACCAGGAAGATGAGAAAATAAGGTGAAACCCAAAATATTAAAACAACAACAAAACAACATAAAAAACCCTTCCCCACTACTACTTACAAGGTTCACAGACTATTAGTCATCGCCACCATTGTTTTTCAGTAATAGGTTGGGAATTGTGGGCCTTGCTATGCTAGGCAAATGCTTTCATACCCAGTTGTATCCTCAACCCAGGACCATAGGGTTTTAATTTTTTTCTTTCTTTTTTTTCCCCTTTTTTTTTTTTTTTTCGAGACAGGGTTTCTCTGTGTAGCTTTGCGCCTTTCCTGGGACTCACTTGGTAGTCCAGGCTGGCCTCGAACTCACAGAGATCCGCCTGGCTCTGCCTCCCGAGTGCTGGGACTAAAGGCGTGCGCCACCACCGCCCGGCAGGTTTTAATTTTTAAGTGTGTGTGAGTGTGTGTGTGTGTGTGTGTGTGTGTGTGTGTGTGTGTGTATGCTCTGTTGAATCTTGAACAGAACCACTGGGCTCCATATACTAGATACCAACTGTACGCCCCCAGATGTAGCAAACAAAATGTTTTTAGACACTGTCACATGGTCACATGTCTCTCATAGAAGCAAAACTGCTTTTCCCATCAGTGATTCAGATTAAATCCAAGTCCTTACACAAGCTAGGTTAAGTACTTTACCTCTGAGATGCATCCTTGGCCCCTAGGTAACTGAAATTTAAACAAACAAACATCTCCAATGAAAGAAAATGTTGTTCAATATAACATCCTTGTGCTAGAAGCAGGCTTTGTAATGTGACTCAAAAGTAGGTGAAAGGCAGGTAGACAAAAGATACACAGATTAAACACATATAAAGATTACATGATAGCTGTAGGACACATATACAATACTAGTTTTCAGGAATCTAAGGCAGGAAGATTTTGAGTTCAAAGTCAGTATAGGTAACTTGTCTCAAAACAAAATAAAATGGGTAAGGCTTATAGCTTAGTGATGACAACTTTGCCTAATATATATGAGGACCTGGAATCTAGTTCAACATTATCAAGAAGTGGGTAGGAGGGAGATAGGCAGGTGTGCTGGCATATTCCTATAACCCTAGCATTTGGGAAGCTGAAGGACCAAGATTAAGGGAGCCCAAGTTTCACAGAGAGACTCTACTTTAAAAACAGATATATAGATGGACAGGCATATGATATGCATATTGAATATAGAGATTAGATGATGGACACAACACAGGTGAGTGGGTGGACAGTTAGCCTCACACTAACAGAGGGTTTCTCAGGACCAGCACTGAGAGTATCTGGGGGCTGTCTAATACACTATAAGATCTTTAGTAGTATCTGCTGCCTATCCACTAGATGTCAGGAGTGCTCCATTCTCCAGTGTAACAGAGAAACCTACCAAATGACATTCCTAAAGGTCCCTAGAGAGGATGGACATGTGGATACTGCCATAATCATGCCAGCTGTAAGCTAAGGACATTAGCAGCTGCAGTGGGCATCATCTTACCTCTGCTAAGTCCCATACAATCAAATCCAGGTATGATAATTTAAAAACTTACCAAAAAGTGCTAAGTACTGGGGACCCAAAAGAAAACCATCACCTCCCCCCAGAAGCAATCAGGAATATAAATATTACCCTAAGTCCCTTCTTTCACTTCTAAGCCTGCGAGATAGGGAATGAGGAACAAGCACCCCATGTTATGTGCTATCTACTCACTTGTCCTCTGTGACTCTAGGTGAGGGGACTTTGGGAAGCAGCTTCCTCCGCTGCTGAGCTTCCTCCAGAAGGTACTCGTCTTTGGGGAAAATTCCCTCCATCAGATCCATGGTGGTTTTGATCTTCACACTGGGGTCCAAGATGTCAGCCAATGACTTGTCCTTTCCCACAATCTCCCTGGCTAATTCTTCAGACTTCAAGTCATCCTCGGTCTTCTCCTTGGCCTTCCCATAGTTGAGGGAGGGAGGGGAAGAACAGCTATCTCTGACAGGAGGTGCAGGGGTGCTGGGAGGCCGGGGCTCTGGAGGGCGGGCTCTATAAGGGGCTTCCACCTCCTGTCGTGTGTACACACAGAAGCGGGAGTAGCACTGCTCCGATGTACTCAATGTCTTGATCTGGTCCCTCTCCAGCCCACTGGGCAGTGCGGGCAGCTCGGCTGGGCATGCGAGACTCTGGCGGCTCTCCTTCTCGGGCTGGCTTTCTGAGTGTACAATTTTTATGGGCACCATCTTCACAGTGGTGTTGTTGTCCATTACCCGCTCAATTCTGCAAAGACAAGGGCTGTCCTCTGAAATCTTGACATGTATAGATTCCCACCCACAATTCACACAGGGATCCCAACACAAAGACCCACTGTCAACCAGCCAAATAGAAAGACAAGGCAGAGGTTGGAAATTGTCCTCATCTGACCCCTCACATGGTCTCCGGATGCCTAGCAGTCCAACTCAAACTCTGCCACACACCTATAGGCACTGGAGGGAGAGAGAGGTCCTGGATGACATGAGATATTTAATATTCATTTTTGCTTTCTTATGAAATTGGGCATTGAACCCAGGGACTTAGGTGAAGAAAAGTGCTCTATCACATGAGCTATAGCTACACTCCTTGATTTCGTGCTTTTATTCTGAGGGCAATGTAAAAAAAAATGCATCAAGCCCTATTTGTTAAACTTCCTTTGTAGGAAAAATCATCAGTGGATAGAATTACTACAAGTCTAAAAGTAGGTTGTTGTATACCATCAGGTGCCTGGGTGGCCTTCCATGTCCCTGGAAGACTTCTATTGGGAGTTGCTGTGCTTGGAATCATTGCTGAGTACCTCCACCCATGAGTCCCTCTCAGGAGCTTTGTCATGTGCACTGCATCCCATGTTCCATGTGTCTCCCACATATTGACACCTGAAGCCACCCTTACAAAGACATGCCACTGTAAGGGATACCCTGCTGTACACAGGGAATTCACTTGTTCTGTTTTAGTGTCAGTGATTTACCCAGGGCAAACATGTTTTAAAAAAGACAAGTTTTTAGCTAGGCATAGTAACTTATGCCTGTAATCCTAGCACTAGGGAGGCTGAGGCAGGAGGACTGCTGAGTTTGTGGCTAGTCTGTGATAAACAGCAAATAGATTCTCAAAAAAGCAAAAAAGAAAACTAGCATTCACTGGGACAAAAGCCACTTCCTAGATTCACACAGGTCTTCATCCCCAATGTAAGACACTTTGTTTTGCTATGAAGCCCACTGTGTTCACTATAGTTCTAATGACTTGAGAAGCTATAGGAACCCTAAGCTGACTGGCATATGAAAATGCTGTCTATCACATAGGTCATCTTATTGCTTTTCCTACTGCTATGATAAGAATGTTTATGTGCACCCAAATTCCTAGGCTAATTTTTTTTTGAGACATGGTCTCACTATGTAGACCAGGCTGGCCTCAGAGCTGCCTCTGCCTCTTGAGTGCTGTAATTAAAGGCATGTGCCACAATGTATGGCTTCCTAGATTGAAATTTAATACCCTAGGTATGGTCTTAGAAGACAGGGTCTTAGAGAAGTGGTATGTTGAAAATGGAGCCTCATGGATGGATAGTATCTTTATAAAAGAACATTACAGAGCTTCCTGCCTCCTCTACATATGAAGACATAACAAGAAGGTGCCATCTATGAAACAGGTTTCTGAATCTGCCACACTTTGACCTTGGTCTTCCAGTCTCCAGAAACATGAGCAAGCCATGTCTGTTGTTTCTAAGCCACTTAGCCCATGGGATTATATTAAAGCAGAAACTACCAGACTAGGACACCTTCCCTCCAGATCCCTAACAATGCTATTAATTGAAAGATGCTTAAATGATACCATTTTAGACATAAAACACAGCTGAGGCATACATATAAAGCTGTGAATTCAACACCATCACTGGATACTGTGCTTTTTTTTTTTTTCTTTTTTTTTTCTTAAGATTTATTTATTATGTATACAGTGTTCTGCCTGCACGTATGTCTGCGGGCCAGAAGAGGGCACCAGATCTTATTGTAGATGGTTGTGAGCCACCATGTGGTTGCTGGGAATTGAACTCAGGACCTCTGGAAGAACAGCCAGTGCTCTTATCCTCTGAGCCATCTCTCCAGCCCCCTTGTTTTTTTTTTTTGTTTTGTTTTTTGTTTTTTGTTTGTTTGTTTGTTTTCTCTGTGGTTGTTAATGTCATACAAGCTAACATCCTCTGGGAAGAAAGAAGTGCAATTGGAAAATGCCTCCATCAGACTGGCCTACAGGCAAGTCTGTGGGGCATTTTCTTGATTAATTTGATGTGGGAGGGCCCAGCCCACTGTGGCAGGTGGTCCTGGGTTGTATAAGAAAGCAGGCTGACAAAACTGTACAATGGGAAAAAGAAAGCATCTTCAACAAATGGTGCTGCCATAACTAGATGTCAACATGTAGAAGATTGCAAATATATCCATATCTATCACCAAGCACAAAACTCAAGTCCAAGTGGATCAAAGACCTCAACATAAATCCAGTTACACTGAACTTGATAGAAGAGTATGAAGTAGTCTTGAACGCATTGCCACAGGAGACCACTTCCTAAATATAACACCAGTAGCACAGACACTGAGAGCAACAATTAGTAAATGGGACCACCTCAAACTGAGAAGCTTTTGTAGGGCAAAGAACATGGTCAATAAGACAAAATGACAGCCTACAGAATGGGAAAAGATTTTCACCAATCCCACATCTGACAGAGGGTTGATCTCCAAAATATATAAAGAACTAAGAAACTATACATCAAAATACCAAACAATCCAATTAAAAAATGGACTACAGAGCTAAACAGAGAATTCTCAAGAGAAGAATCTCAAATGGCCAAAAGACATTTAAGGAATTGCTCAACATCCTTGCATCAGAGAGGTGCAAATGAAAACAACCCAGATACCATCTTACACCTGTCAGAATGGCTATGATCAAAAACACTGATAACAGCTTATGCTGGAAAGGATGTGGAGCAAGGGGAACATTCCTCCACTTTTGGTGGGAGTGCAAACTTGTACAGCCACTTTGGAAATCAGTATGGTGGTATCTCAGAAAATTGGATATCAATCTACCTCAGGACCCAGCTATACCACTCTTGGGCATAGCCCAAGGAATGCTCAATCATATCAGAAGGACATATACTCAACTGTGTTCATAGCAGAATTATTTGTAATAACCAGAACCTAGAAACAACCTAGATGCCCCTCAACCAAAGAATGGATAAAGAAAATGTGGCACATATATACAATGTTGTACTACTCAGCAGTAAAAAACAATGACATCATGAAATTTGCAGGAAAATGGATGGAACTAAAAAATATCATCCTGAGTGAGTTAACCCAGAGTCAGAAAGACAAACATGGTATGTTTTCACTCATAAATGGATACTAGATGAAAGCAAAGGATAGCCATACTACAACCCACAGCTCCAGAGAAGCTAGCTAACAAGGAGGACCCTAAGAGGGACGAATGGATCACAATGGAGGGTAGGGGATGGGGGATGAGAACATAAGGGAATGGTATGGTAGAGCTGGAACAGGGACAGAGTGGGAGAACAAGGAAAGAGATACCATGATAGAGGTAGACATCATGGGAATAGGGAGAAACAGAGTGCTAGGGAAGTTCCCAGGAATCCAGAAGGATGACCCCACCTTAGATAACTAGCAATAGTGGAGAGGGTGCCTGAACTAGCCTACTTCAGTAATCAGATTGGTGAATACCCTAACTGCCATCATAGAGCCTCCATCCAGTAACTGATGGAAGCAAATGCAGAGATCCACAGACAAACAACAAGCTGAGCTCCAGGAGTCCAGTTGCAGAGAGAGAGAGAGAGAAGAGGGATTCTATGAGCAAGGGGCATCAAGATCATGATGGGGAAACCTACAGAGACAACCAAACCAAACTAGTGGGAACTCATGAACAGCAGACCAATAGCTGTGGAGCCTCCATAAAATTGGACTAGGCCCTATGCATAGTCGAGATAGTTGTTTAGCTTGACCTGCTTAAGGGTCCCCTTGGCACTGGGATCAGGATCCATCCCTGGTGCATGAGTGGGCTTTTTGGAGCCCAGTGCCTATGGTGGGACATCCTACACAGCCTTGGTACAGGGGGAGGGGATTGGACCTGCCTCAACTGAGTATACCAGGCTCTGCTGTCTCTTCATGGGAGACCTTGCCTTGGAGGAGGTGGTAATGGGGGATGGGCTAGGAGGGGAGGCTGGGGGGTGGGAGGAGGGAGGAGAGGGGTATCTGTTGTTGGTATGTAAAATGAATAGAACATTTCTTAATAATAAACAACAACAACAAAAAAAAAAAGAAAGCAGTCTGAGCAAGCCATAGAGAACAAGCCAGTCAGCAGTGTTCCTCCAAGGTCTCTGCTTCAGTTCCTGCTCTGATTTTCTTTAATGATGGTTTATAAGCTGTGAGGTGAAAGAGATCCTTTCCTCCCCAAGTTGCTTTTGGTCATGGACCTTATCACAGCAGTAGAAACCTAACTAGGACAGAGATATAATTACATCAATGATGTCCTTTCTAAAATGATTTTTTATTATTTGAGAATTCCACACATACTCATGTTTTCATCAAATCCACCCCACATTCCCCCACTATTCCTTCCCAATTTTATGTTGCTTTCTGTTTTGCTTTGTCTTTTAAAACCTCTGAGTCCACTTAGTGTTGTTAGTACGTGCATGGATGTAGGACTGTCTGTTGGAGCATGGGTAGCCACCCAGGGGACACATCTTGAAAGAAAAACTGACTCTCCCTCTCTCATTGATTGCCAACAGCTTCTCAGTAGGAGGTGGGACTTTGTGACATCTATGCTGGGATTTGTCTGGCTTAATCTTGTGCATGCAGTCAAAGCCACTGTGAGCCCCTATGTGCAGCTGTCCTGTGCTGTCTGGAAAACAGTTTCATTGTAGTCATTTACTACATCTGCCTCTTACAAGTTTTCCAGCCACTCTTCCACAATGATCTCTGAACTTTGGGAGAAGGTGTGATATCATGTCCCATTTAGAGTTGAAAACTTAGAAGTTTCATATTCTCTGCAAGAGTTATTTATCTCTATGTTAATTGTCTTCTATTGCAAAAGAAGTTTATCTGATGAGGGTTAAGATGTACCAACCTATGGGTATAAAGACAAGTACTTAAGGGAAGGTTTAATGCCATGTCCACTTAGCAGAATGATAGTAGTTGCTTCCCTTTCTCTCCTAGGGTCTAAGACCTACCCAGCTATGAGTTCCTGGCACTGTTAACAGTAGCAGACGTAAGTTCTGTTTTGTGGAGCAGCTCTTAAACCCAATCAGAAAATAGTTGGTTACTCCCATAACATTCCTATCACTATTGCACCAGTAGATCTTTACAGGCAATTCATCATTATAATTCCCAGAGTTCAAAGCTGGGTAAGATTGTTGATTAGTTTATTCCCCTAGTATTGTCAATAACACCTTCTAGCAATATGAAGCTAGCCAGTGGTATTGAAGCTTTTAGGTCATTACCAGCTTGTTTTCATGTTTTATGATTCAAGTATGTGGTATCTTCAGCAATAGGATCTTACCATGAAGTTCTGGAAGGTAACCAAGAGCAATGGTAATTGCTATAATGGATGGGGTCTATGAGACCTTACTGACCAATAACTTGAAAAGAGGTAGTCCATGACACTGGGCTTTTTAATCTGAGTTATTCAGAAGTTTAAGGGTGGTAGGTTGAGGAACTATGGATATAGCTCGGTTAATAGAGTCCTTGGCTATCTTAGCACTTTAGAGGTTAGAGGCAATAAGATGAAGAGTTCAAAGACGTTATAGGTTACACAGACAATCTAGGCTACACAGTGAGTTCAAGACCAACCCAAGTTACACATCAAGATCCTGTATCAAAAACAACAGCAACAACAAGAGGGAAGGAAGGAGAGAGGGGGAAATTTAAAGAGTATGAAACTATTGGACATTACTTAACTTTACCTGAAGATCTTATACTTAGGTTAAGTCTGATTTTGATCACTGGCAAAACATGCTTAGTCTGCATGTGCCAGGGAATAAGACAAATGGAAATGAATTCAGCACGAAGGAGATCATGATGTCACTAAATTATAACTGGTCATTTGAGCTGTGGCTCATTCTCCACACAATTTTCTATGGCCAATTTTTACCCTAGTGTTTGAAGCTGCAGCAAGGCTCCGGCAACAAACACTGAAGGGATGATGGAATGAATACATAACATGCTGTCATAGGACAATACCTTGCTGAGTTGTCTTCATGGATAAGCAGGGGAGGCTTATCTGTCAGCTTCTGTGGGGCAAACTGGGGTGAAGGGGAGCGAGAGGTTTCCATGGTTGATGTCTGTAGCTGCCGACACTTGGAAGAGAGCTGGGCTTCTGGCTGAGGGAAAGTTGTATCCTCATTCACATGCTGGCTGTCTTGTGGCTGGGCACTGTTGAGCACAGAGGGGCTACAAGAGAAGGACAGGTGAATCACACACACATCCAGGACTCAGTAAATGGTGCTAGTGAGGACTTGTTGGGACAGCTAGGTAAGAGTCTGTAGATGTACTCTCTAGGCTCCAGTACTTCTTGGGCTCGAGATTAGGCACTGAAGGCTTCTGAAGTGAGGCTGTCTTCTTAGGGTTCCAGGCTGTGCTCACTGGCTACAAAGTGTGCTCCTGAACAGGTAGGGGTGAAGGAGGACCCTGGATTTGGGGTCCCAAGTCTGACAGTGTGCTCTCCTCTGAGTGTATATTTTTGAGATAGAGTACTGGCTTGGTCCAGGCCATCCTGTGGAGGCTCTGGGTCTTCCTGGGAGTGGAACAATTCTGGCAATGTGGAATTGGCCTGTGGGTTCTCATTCAGTAGGTCGTGCAATGTTCTCAAACTGACTTCCTAACACTGGGCATCTGCTTGTCTAGAGGAAGATGTAATAAAAATTAGGCAAGAATTCTGATTAGGATCTTCTCTGTTATATCATTTTAAGGACTACAAATTTTCTAACACCTGTGCCTACTGCCACTTGTGATGTGGTAACAATCTATAACACATGCTATATATGTTAGGCTATATGTGGAACATGTTCTATATGGAACATGAGGCATTAACGGCACATACATATAGATCTGGCATAGACACACATGTACATACCAACTACATTTCTTTAATTAAAAGAAATACATCCCCACAAAAAAGAAAAAAATCATGTTTTTGTGAAAATTGTCAGATCCAAATATATTTGGGACTATTTAATTCAAGTTGTAATATTTTTACACAGCATATGGAAAATGCTTATATATATATATAGGGACAGACCTTTTCAAGATGGGCCAAGAATCAATTCAGTCATAAAAACCTTTAAAATAAGACATGACAAATGAGAAAAACAACAACTGCTTATTTTGGAAGCAGCTATGACTTACAGAGTTTCCCCTTACACTATCATTTCACATGAACATACATATATACACATAGGCCACGCCCATGACATACATATTGAAGCTGGTCTGGATATATGATTATCCATGTCAAAAGCCTATGGGCTGACTAGCAAATTTGTAACAATTCAGGGTGTAGTACCTCTGCCAACAAACTACACCAAACCAATCCCAAGGAGAAAACAAACCCTTGATTTAAGGAAAAGAGCAATTCTCAGTCTAAATTTGACTTTTGAGCTGGGCATGGTGTTTCATGTAATCCCAGTATTTGGGAGGCCAACGTGGGAAGACTGCATCTAGTTAAAAGTCAGACTGGGCTACAAAGTGAGTTGTCTCAAAAACAATCAACAAGTTGACTTTTGAGGGATACAGTATATAGTTCAGTGGTAGGACACTTGCCTAATATGTGAAAGGCTCTAAGTTTGATCAATAGGTTGGGGGGAAGGGACACACTACCAAGAAAACTTTGCTACTAAACCAAAGGACAGCATGTATAAATAGCAATGAGATGATATAACCTAGTCACTGACAAGAGGAATGCAGACCCATCCCTGTTTCATATCCAGAGTACTTAAGATGCCTCTTTTTACAACCTGGACATGATGCATAATATCTCGGTGTTACAGGTGGAGTCTGCAGGACTATTATACCAGTGTCCTGTCTTGTGGATGCTAACCCTGCTGTGTTCTGAGGAGAGGAGAGAGGAAGGTCCTGTCCTGGGTTAACACATACTCCAGAGTAGAGCACTCTGACGCCCTACATTCCAAAAACAGAGAGCTAAACAACACGGAGCTAGAAACTGACATCCTAATGACACAGCAGCAGTAAAGACTCATTAAGGGAAATTATTTCCTCTTGCAGAGAGGATGAAATCTCTGGCCTGTGTAGAGATTTAACATTCCTGAGCTGGCTACTGACCTGGCTAAGGGACTCAAGAGGGTGGGTTCATCTTTAAACCATGCTAAGAAAGATAGAAGGAATAGCCTTTTACTTAGACAATGTACTTTTCCTTCCCTGAATTCCTGCTCCCGAGTGTAGTCCCTACAAGCTGCTAAGATGTTCTGTAGGGTTTGCCTGCCTTAGAAGAGTATAACCTTTCCTTTTGTTGTTGTTTGTTTCTTCTTTTTCAATGCTAGCCAGAGCCTAAGTATACTTTCTCTAGTACATGGGCTTTTCATTCTTCCTAGGCAGACACTCTACCAAATAAGCTACATCCCATGCCCCTTTTCACATTCTATAAGGCTTTCCTTCACACCATGTGGCTGAGTTCCATACTGGCTTAACTCAATCAACATGGTTCTTTTTCCTTCTCTCCTCCAGTCTCCCCTTCTGCATAGCTGCTTAGGTTTACAGTTTGCCTGCCCTGAGGTTCTTCTTTTAAACTCTAATGAAATTGTCCTCAAGTTTCTGTTTCAGGCCATTCTTAAATTCTTTTATTCATGAGGGGACCCCAATTTCCCTGGTATCACTAGGAAAACAAAACAACTTAGGTCCTCATGAACTGCTTTCCCTAATATTAACTTCCTGAAATGCAGTAGCCATGTGTTCAGCCAAAAGATCCTGGTACTTAGTATTTGATAAACAGCCACTGTATATTATATAACCAGAATCAAATGAGCTGCAATTTATTGCTAAAATCTAAGTATTGTTAGTTACTCACATGAACACTGGTTAAAAAGGAAGCATATTTGCAAAATGACACTGGCCTGGAGGGTTGAAAGCATGCTTTCACACATGCTAAGCAAGCACTATACTGTTAAACTATATGAGCAGTTTAGCAATCTCTGATTTCTAATCTCTGATCTCAGACTGAAGTGTCTGAGACTTACTCAGAAACTGAAGAGAACTCATACACCAGAGGCAGCTTCACTTGCAAAGAGGGGTTAGTAAATAATGACTTGGGGCAAAAGATATGCTGAGAAAATATGCCTTGAGCTAGACTGGGCTTGTCTCCTGGCTAGATAACCGCCTAGGTTCCTTCTTGGTTTACTCTAGAAACACCCCATATAGCATTAGAGGGCTCTGTATTTGGCAGAGCAGTGCATAGCAGAGCTCACTTATGTTAGCAGTTTAGTACACAATGATCTACCTAAAAAGTTATCTTCATTCACACTACAATTGACACAACAATTTAATGTACCTTCCCCCAACAATTCCCTTCTCTATTTTTCTTGGCCCTTTCAAACTCCAAGCTTGCAGGGTCAACACTATAAAATCACCAACTGATTTTAACTGCCCTAGTTAATAAGAATCCAGTAAATCAGGTCACAGATATACATAATAAAAAAAGGACCAAAATGTAACAATTTTGAGTTCTGTTGGGACCATATTCAAATCTGTGGGTTTTTTTTTTTTTTTTTTTTCCCAAGACAGGGTTTCTCTGTATAGCTTTGCGCCTTTTCTGGAACTCACTTCGTAGACCAGGCTGGCCTCGAACTCACAGAGATCCGTCTGCCTCTGCCTCCCGAGTGCTGGGATTAAAGGCGTGCGCCACTACCGCCCAGCTAAATTTTTTTTGTTTGTCTGTTTGTTTATTTGTTTTTCGAGACAGGGCTTCTCTGTGCAGTTTTGCGCCGTTCCTGGAACTCGCTTTGGAGACCAGGCTGGCCTCGAACTCACAGAGATCCACCTGGCTCTGCCTCCTGAGTGCTGGGACTAAAGGCGTGCGCCACCACCGCCTGGCAAAGTTATTTTATTTTGTGTATATTGGTGTTTTTTGTTTTTGTTTTTTAGTTTTTCGAGACAGGGTTTCTCTGTGTAGCTTTGCGCCTTTCCGCTTTGGAGACCAAGCTGGCCTCGAACTCACAGAGATCTGCCTGCCTCTGCCTCCCGAGTGCTGGGATTAAAGGCGTGCGCCACCACCGCCCGGCTTCTGTGTGTTTTTAATGGTGCTCAAGAGATATATAACGCAGACAGAGGCTAGTATGATATGTTTGTGCTATGTTTGAATGTAGGCATATATTTATAAATAGATATATATTGTCTGTGTGGATGTGTATGTGAATGTACATGTGTGCCAGTAGTGCATATATGTATATGTGCTATGTATCCATACTCTGTTGTATGTTATATATGTAGATGCATGGCTGTGCATCCTTTGATTTATACTATTTTTCTTTTTTTTTAAAGATTTATTTACTTATTATATATACAGGAGAGGGTGCCAGATCTCATTACAGATGGTTGTGAGCCACCATGTGGTTGCTGGGAATTGAACTCAGGACCTCTGGAAGAGCAGTTAGTGCTCTTAACCTCTGAGCCATCTCTCCAGCCCGATTTATACTATTTTTCTAAATCAGGGTCTCATACAGTACATAACTGTTGATGCAAAAATCACAATTCTCACCTTAAGGGAATAAGAGATAGTTTATTCAGGGGCCATATTTGAGTAACTGTAACTCAGGAACACATGTTTAGGTTGCCCCAAATTCCATGTTCAAATATGGAAGAAGATTCATAGTTTTACCAAACAAAGAAAGTCATACAAGGCAAATTTAAAATACACTTGGTGTGTACACCAGAGGTGATTACAGAAAGATTGGGGGGATTTTTCCTATAGACCTGAGATGTTATCTGATGACATTCTTATCTTTGGGATGGTAGAAGCTAATGGTCCACTAAGTGAATAGATTCCAAAGGTTTTAATTTACTAGTCACAAGATATTCCAACACAGAGGTAGACAAGAAATGGTTATTCACAGGGCTAAAGCTAGTCCAAGTGAAACATTCCAACATCTTCATATTACTACAGTTTTAAACAACCAATTAGCCTGTACAAACAGAGCTTCTTTCCAGGAATTTTCATTGATACTATGTTAGCCTCAAACTTACCATCCTTCTGCCTCAGCCTCCCAAGTGCTGAGATTAGGCACGTACCACCTTATCTGGCTTTTGGTGGGGATAACTAGGAAATGAACCCAGGGTTTTATGCATGCTAGCATGTGCCCTACCACAGAACTATATCCTTAGCCCCCTTTTTTATTTTAAGACAGGGTCTCAGTAAGTTGTTCAACTTGTCCTTTAATTCATTCCATAGCCCAAGTAGGCCTTGCACTTGTGATGTATCAGCTTCAGCCTGTTGAATAGCCAGGCTTGTCCATTTTTCATTCATTTGAAATAAAACACAAGTGACAAAAGGCCTATAATCTTGGCACTTAGGGGGGCTGTGGTGGTAATCTAATTGTACTGAATTATTATTTTGATTGTATGTTAATAAATAAAGTTGTCTGGGGGTCAGAGCTATTAGAGCCATAGCAAGAGTGTGGCGGTGGTGGCACATGCCTTTAATCCCATAAGATCTCTGTGTGTTCAGGGATATAGCCAGCATTGGAGACATATGCCTTTAAGACCTAGAGGGCTGTACATTCAGACAGTGACGAGGCAGTCATGTGTTTGGGTTTACAACCAATGAGAAGGCAGAACGACATACTATAAAAAAACGAACCGACAGGAAGTAGGTCTCTTTTCGAGAAGCTGGGACAGCAGGAGGAAGGGTGAGATTTTAGCTCTGAGCTCTGACCTCTCGGCTTTCTCTTTTACATTGTTTCTGTGTTTCTTATTTAATAAGACGGTTGGTTACATCAATATCTGGCGCCCAACGTGACAAGAATCCATTAAAAACTGCTTGGCTTGGCGGCAGGTCCGCTTTCCTGCAAGGGCGGCAGGCGGCCGGTGGTGGCGGCACGCGGCTGCCGGCGGCGATCGGCTTCTTAGTCCGAGCAGCGGCTTCTTAGCCTGGGTCTAGTTCTGCTTGACCTTAGGCTGGACTATCGGTGAGCTGCTTGCTTAAATCCTGCTTGCTTAAAGCCGGTGCTACAAACAACTCAGAGTTGCCCTGCCGAACAGGGCCCTGCCTGTAAAGCCAACGCACGTGGTCGGAGCGTAAGGAAGCCAGACCCAAGCCTTGAATCGGCACAAGAGGGAACACGTGGCTGCATTTAAACTTTAGCCAGCTACGCTTTCTTTCTTTCTCTTTTTCTCTTTCTCTCTCTCTCTCTCTCTCTCTCTCTCTCTCTCTCTCTCTCTCTCTCTCTCTCTTTGGATTTACACCTGGGACACTAGGTGGCTGCTTTGAAAATCCCCTCGGATTTCTACTGTTCTATGCAGATTTGGTAAGTCATAACATATCAGATATTTTAAAGGAAACTATCTAAAAGAGAATTTTTTCCACATTAAAAAACAAATGGGTTTTATGTGTACATTGGAAAAAAATTGGTTTTTGTTCGAAATTTTAGGCAGTCTGGCAATGGAACAACTATATAATATTAGTATTGGTGGAATTATGCACCTTATCACTATAATAATCCACATTTTAATATTTAAAAAGATAGTCAATTTAAGTGCCAGGATAACAGCTTTAGAAGAACTTGTTAAACCTGTAAAAATTCAGACAGAAAAAATTAACAGTGAAGTTGTTTCAAGTCGAGATCATAAGGTTGCAGAAAGAAAGCTTGTTTTCACACAGTCACCCTTAATTTATCCTGTAACCGTACAGCAGATGCCTGATCAAATGGCTACACAAAATAATTGGGCTCCAATTGAAATGTTGGATTTAAAAAGGTTTAAGGAGGCAATAGTATCTTATGGCATGCATTCCCCATATGTAAAGCAAATGTTAAACTCTTGGTCAACATATAATAGGATAGTACCACAGGACTGGCGGGACCTTGCACAAAGTGTTCTGGAACCCAGCCAGAGACTTCAATTTCTGACTTGGTTTAAAGAGTCTTTTACAGATTTTTTACAAAGACTGGCTTCAGCAGTAAAGAGAATGGTCTTGGATTCAGAAGCTGGTAAGGCAATAATTGAATCTTTGGCCTTTGAGAATGCGAATGCAGCATGCAAAAGAATAATCAGGCCATTAAGGGCAAGATCTGCACCTATGGAAGATTGGATTAGAGAAACAATTAATGTTGAAGCTGATGAGCATGATGATACACTGATAGGAGAAGTAATTTCAAAAGGTTTGAGGAGTGTTAGATGTTTTGGATGTGGAAAGCAAGGACATTTGAAAAGGGACTGTAGACAGGTCATTCCCAGAAACAATGTTTCTTCAAGGAACAATGGCAACAGAATGCCCCTTCCTTCTGGAGTATGCAGAAGGTGTGGTAAGGGAAAACACTGGACCAACGAATGTAGATCAACAAAGGACAGACAGGGTAATCCTTTGCCTCAGTCTTCGGGAAACTCCCAGAGGGGCCTCGCGCAGGCCCCCAGTGCAAATCCAGTTCAAACCTTTCCTGCAGCCATAGAGGAAATGCCTGCTCTGGAGAGTGATTAAATAACCAAATGCCTATTGGAATAAATCATGCTGGTCAGGATGATGAAACAGAGAGAATAGAAAATTCAGGAGAAAACATAAAGAAAATTTTTTGGCAAACTTCTATTAATGAACAAAGACCAAAATTAACAATAAAAATAAATGGTGTTTTGTTGTCTGGTCTGGTAGACACAGGTGCGGACGTTACCATAATTGCACCAGAATTTTGGCATCCAACTTGGCCTCTTCAGGAGGTAAACGTTCAACTGTTAGGAATTGGGACATTATCTCAGGTGAAACAGAGTGCAAGATGGCTCGAATGTATAGGTCCAGAAGGACAGAGAGGAAAATTAAAACCATATGTGGCTAACATAACTATGAACCTGTGGGGTCGAGACTTGTTGCAACAATGGAATACTCAGATTAACATCCCTCCAATCTCAGAAACAAATCATAAACTAACACATGTTACTGAGAGAAATATTAGAAGATATTGTTCTAATGAGTGGTCACCAGCCATCCATATTATACAAGAACAGGGCACAATAACTGATGATCTTCCAAAGACACCAACAGCTCTACCTTTAAAATGGTTAACAGACAAGCCTGTATGGGTCCAGCAATGGCCTTTAACAACAGAGAAACTCCAGGCTTTAGAAGAGCTGGTAGAAGAACAGTTAAATGCTCAGCATATTGAAGAATCAACCAGCCCTTGGAATTCTCCTGTATTTGTTATTAAAAAGAAATCTGGTAAATGGAGAATGGTAACAGACCTTAGAGCAATTAACAAAGTAATTCAGCCAATGGGCTCTCTACAATCTGGGATGCCTTTGCCTACTCTGTTACCAAAAGGATGGCCTCTCATAGTTATTGATTTAAAAGACTGTTTCTTTTCAATACCCTTACAAGAAAAAGACAAAGAAAGATTTGCTTTTACAGTGCCTACTTATAATAATTCTCAACCGGTTAAAAGATTTCAATGGAGGGTCCTCCCACAGGGAATGTTGAATAGCCCAACTCTGTGCCAATATTTTGTACAACAGCCATTGGAAGTGATACGTAAAAAATTTCCTAAATCTATAATTTATCATTATATGGACGATATTTTACTAGCTGACTCAAATGCAGATACTTTAGAAATAATGTTTGAAGAAGTAAAGAAAATTTTGCCTTGCTGGGGATTACAAATTGCTCCTGAAAAGATACAAAGAGGAGATTCTATTAATTATTTAGGATATAAAATAGAGCTACAAAAAATTAGACCCCAAAAGGTGCAAATTAGGAGAGATAGACTACAGACTCTTAATGACTTTCAAAGATTATTTGGAGATATTTCTCATCTATGAACTATTGTTGGGGTAAAAAATGATGAACTGACTAATTTGTTCAGAACCTTAGAAGGTGACAAGGACTTAAATAGTCCAAGAGAATTATCACCTGAAGCTGAGAAAGAATTGGCCTTGGTAGAAAAGAAAGTGCATGAAGGACACGTGGATCGTATTGATCCAAAGCTGGATTGCATTTTGGTTATTTTACCTTCTAGGCGTTCTCCTACTGGAATATTAATGCAGAGGGAAGATATTATATTGGAATGGATATTTTTACCAAATAAACCAAATAAAAATTAAAAACTTATGTGGAAAAAATCTCTGACTTGATTTACAAAGGAAAATTGAGACTTCGTCAATTAGCAGGCATAGACCCAGCAGAAATTGTCGTACCATTAACTAAGGAGGACATTGAAAAATTATGGACAGAAAGTGAACCTTGGCAAAGAGCTTGCAGTAATTTTTTGGGAGAAATTAACAGCAAATATCCCAAAAGCAATAGAATTGATCTTATAAAGAGAGCTGATTGGATCTTGCCTCGAATTGTACGGCAAAAACCCATATCTGGAGTTCGTACATTTTATACAGATGCCAACAAAGAAGGAAAGGCAGGTTACAAATCAGAAAATTTAAGTAAAGTGGTTCAAAGTCCGTATAATTCAGTTCAAAAATCAGAATTGTATGCTATTCTGTTGGTATTAATGGATTTTTCAGAACCTCTCAACATAGTAACTGACTCTCAGTATGCTGAAAGAGTGGTGTTACATATTGAGACTGCAGAATTTATCCCTGATGCTTCAGAATTAACTTCACTATTTATTCAATTACAAGATACAATCAGGAAAAGGAATCATCCTTTATATATAACTCACATTCGATCCCATACTGGTCTGCCAGGCCCTCTAACACAAGGCAATGATGAGATTGATAAATTATTGATAGGAAATGTGCTGGAGGCCTCAGAATTTCATAAAAAACATCACGTTAATAGTAAAGGTTTAAAAAAGGATTTTTCCATAACCTGGCAACAAGCCAAAGAAATAGTAAAGAAATGTCCTACTTGTTCCTTCTACAATCAAACACCATTACCAGCAGGATGTAACCCAAAGGGTACTCAGAGAAATGAAATCTGGCAGATGGACGTGTTTCACTTTGCAGAATTTGGAAAATGAAATATGTACACCACACTATCGATATTTATTCAGGATTTCAATGGGCAACTGCTTTGAGTTCTGAAAAAGCTGATTCTGTAATCACTCATTTGCTAGAAGTTATGGCCATCATGGGTATACCTGCACAAATGAAAACTGGAAATTCTCCATCATATGTCTCTGTTAAAATGAAACAGTTTTTGCTTATTACAATATAAAGCATATTACAGGCATACCACATAATCCTACAGGTCAAGCAGTTATAGAAAGATCAAACAGAACTCTAAAGGATATGCTAAATAAACAGAAATGGGTAACAAAAACCCCCAGAAATAGACTGCATAATGCTCTTCTAACTTTGAATTTTCTGAATGCCAATGAGAAAGGAACAACAGCTGCAGAGAGACATTGGATAATAGAAAAAACTACAGAATTAAATCAGCCTATATACTTTAAGGATGTGCTGACCTCAGAATGGAAACCAGGGTATGTATTACATTGGGGACGAGGTTTTGCTTTTGTTTCTACAGGAGAAGATAAGCTGTGGGTACCATCAAAATTGATAAAGGTTCGATTTGAACAAGAGAGACCTCTTAATTGAGGAGGTGATAGTTCAATCAACCAGCATGAACATCCAATTTAAACTAACTTGTATCAATAACACATGCCTTTTCATTTAATCAGATAATAACTTGTCAAAAGGAAACATCCCCAAAATTAGTCTTGGGGAAAGGTTTTTGTTTTTGTCTTTTAGGAGAATGAAGGTTAAGGAATCTGAAGAACACTGGACAAATGAGACAACTGAAGAAAAGTGACAAATCATCTATCCCAAGAAACAGAGTGAAACGGTGTATGGGTATATATTATCTAAAAAAATTTTTATGTCTTCCTAAATGTTTGTTTCTGCTTTTCTCTAAAGATTTAACACTATTGGTTTTCTAATAGTCCCAGTTCAATTAAAATTTAAAGCTGACTTTGGAGTTGGAGAATGGCTCTCTCCTTCTTTAAACTCAAGCATGTTGTTAAAAGGAAAATGCAAACTCCCTGTATCATGCCAGAATAAGAGCCATCTTCTGCTATGGTACAGGACAAAAGCAAAATTAATTAAGGGACTATTCTATTACTAATCTCAACTCTTTGATTCTATTCTGATTCTTTAAACTTTTCTTAAAGTATAAATTTTATATCAAAATTTACAAGATTAATATATATATATATATATATATATATACATTTTAAACTTTGTTAAGATATGAATGGTCACATAGAGTACTAACTAATTCTAGAAAAAAGGCTAGCTGCATATATATGTTTTTGTGTTCGAGTCTCTTATCAGTTTTCTGCAGGAAATCACGGCCAGGCCTAACATCAACTGAAGTCTCCAGAAAGAAGATGGGGCCCCACAACAACAACAATTCCACGTGGACAATAATAATATCATTAAGCTGACAAACATCATCCATAGATCAGCTTTGAACTACAAGGTGCTCAGAGCAAATTTGAGATGACTAGCTGAGATGATCCAGTCTCAAAGACTACTTGAATAAGGACTTGAGATAAACCCTGAACTTTGGCATTATACACAGACTGGATAATGAAGGATATAGTTACCTCTCCTAGAATTTGACAATTAACCTAAAATTTTTCTTTCAGGATAAAGAAAACTTCGCCCATACCCAGCAGGAAGCAATTTTAAGAATACGACGCCCACATTCCCAAAGAGGTGGTGTGGGGCGGGTGGTTTTTTGGTCTTTTTAATGGGTTTTGGGTCTGGGATAATTTTCAGTATTTAGGGGGGTTGGTTACAAGTTATTGTCAAGGGTTAGGAAAAAGGCTAAGCAAAGGAGATTAGATTTAAGGTTCTTGTTTAAAAAAAAAAGAAAGAAAAAAAAGAAAGAAAGAAAAGAAAAAGACAATTACTAGTTTTAAATACTTTACATTGGATTGAATTGTTTTATATTGTATACAAATTTGAAACTGATATTGTTAGAAAATGCTATATGTATATTTCTAATTGTATTTATTCCATCCATTTAACAATGTAATGCAAATTTCTGATCCTTGAATGTTATTATTATCAACTATTAGGATATAAAGAAATGAAAGCTAGTAGTTAGACATTATCATAGAACTTGTAGTCATATTAGATATGTTTTAAAAATTGAGCAGAGATGTTTTAGACAGGTCATCTTCAAACCCTTCAGAGATCTACAGAATATGGCATTTAAAATGTTTTAATAACTTAGAAAATTTTTCTTTTTTGAGACATGTCGGCTCCTGGCAGTACCAATCTACTTTAGAGAAAATATGGGCATTGAAGAAACTGCATATGGAGTCAACTTTCATTCTGGCAAAAGTTAGCCACTGGACAACAAAGTATCCTCGAATCAACAGGACAAAATGGACAGACAGATCACGAAACAAGGGACTACTGATTCTTGCCAAAACAAGTGTGGTTATGGCTTTATCAAAAGGCATCTTCTGAGGCCAGGACAATATGGTCCCATCCCTGAAGTGGCCTTCGCATCCGGAAAAGGTACAGTGCCCTTTTTTTCGAAGGCAGCTTAACAGGCAGAGGGCCGATGGATTCTGTTGTACAATGGAACAGCAGCTGAAAGCTCATGCCTCTCAAAAGTAGACTGGCATTTAATAGAGGGATGTGGAGAAGAAGGGGATGCTGAGATGAAGCCATATATACACAGCCAAGAAGAATGGACAGCTGAATTAAAAAACTGTCAACAATTTCCAGAATTTAAAATCCTGAATCATGACAGGACACTAGTGGAATTCAGGTGTTTCTGGTACGTGGACTGCTCTCACCCAATGTGAGGTTGAACTGTTGACCTTGTATACATCCTACATCACAAATGAGTCTGTCAGATACACTAAGCCTATAGGCTGAAGATGATGCCCCAACACTATGGAGAAACCTCAGGTGACTGCCCAGGCAGCTGGCTGTTTCTGTCAGCTCACAAATTTTTTGGAAGTTGCTTGCATGCACTTCCTGTTTTTATTTTTGTTAGCTAATATTATTCCCTTCTTGGGTCTCTGAGGGAGTTGAAGATTAGTTAGTTATGGTTGAAGATTAGTTAGTTATAGTTGAAAATTAATTAGGATAGAAAGTGCATTAGATACATCTTGGATTTACCAAAATAGGATAGATAATGGAATTGTTTTCTCTGATTTGTCAAATACCTGTTTAGGTATTTATTACTTGTATATATTGTCTATAGTTATTGTACTTTTGTATATAGTTTTTCTTTTGTTAGTTATAACCTTTTGCTTTTTTTCTTTTTATTAAAATAGAAAAGGGGAAATGTGGTGGTAATCTAATTGTACTGAATTATTATTTTGATTGTATGTTAATAAATAAAGTTGTCTGGGGGTCAGAGCTATTAGAGCCATAGCAAGAGTGTGGCGGTGGTGGCACACGCCTTTAATCCCATAGATATCTGTGTGTTCAGGGTCAGAGCTATTAGAGCCATAGCAAGAGTGTGGCGGTGGTGGCACATGCCTTTAATCCCATAAGATCTCTGTGTGTTCAGGGATATAGCCAGCATTGGAGACATATGCCTTTAAGACCTAGGGGCTGTACATTCAGACAGTGACGAGGCAGTCATGTGTTTGGGTTTACAACCAATGAGAAGGCAGAACAACATACTATAAAAAAACGAACCGACAGGAAGTAGGTCTCTTTTCGCGAAGCTGGGACAGCAGGAGGAAGGGTGAGATTTTAGCTCTGAGCTCTGACCTCTCGGCTTTCTCTTTTACATTGTTTCTGTGTTTCTTATTTAATAAGACGGTTGGTTACATCAATAGGGGGTAGAGATAGGAGGATCAGGAGACCAGGAGTTCAGGGTTATCCTTTGATTGCATAGTGAGTTCAAGTAGCTTGGGCAATATGGCAATCCTAAGAAAGGGAAGGCAGCAAGGGAGGCAGGAGGGAGGGATGGATGTCCAGAGACAAAAAATATATAATATAATAAGATGACTTAAGGACTTTGTTTCCTTGTGTCAGTATGCTACCCTGAGAATAATATTGGAGCAGGAAGTGCAACCAAAGGAAGGCTGCAAAGGCAACAGCATCCCAGAGTCCTGGCAACTGATATTCAGGCTGGGTATGTGGTTCATTCTCATCTAAAACACCAATAACTAGTTACCAAAAAATGCATCAGCTCTAAGGTGTGAAGGGGGCTCTAAACAGAGGTACCAGAGACCTGCAATGGGTGCTACCAGGCATGCAGTTCTTACTCGACACCCACCACACAATCAAGGTGGTAAATGGTCTAGAAGAGGATTACAGAGTCCAACAAAATTCACCTAAAGAGGACAAGTACATTGCAAGAGCCTACCATAATGCCATGTGGCAGAAACCAATTGTTGAGATTAAGTTGTGCCCTGCTCCAAGTTACTCTGTTATATAAACAATGGTTTTTCAAGCTGTGTTTTATCTGAAGAGACTGCATTCTAAAAGCAGCTTTGGATTCAATTTGGAGATTGGAGGATGATTGTACCTTGGTCTACATAAACACCATCATTTGTCCAGCACCACTCACAAGACACACACTGGTAAGAATGTATTTCTAGGAGAAGAAAGCATGGTCCTGCCCAGTACCTTGTGGCACCAGGCAACCAGGCACTATTATGGTGAGCAAATGTATGGAGTGGTATGGGGGGGAGGAAGAGAGGGAGGAAGGGAGAGAAGGAAGGGAGGGAGAGAGAGAGGGAGAGAGGGAGAGAGAGAGAGGGAGGGAGGGAGGGAGGGAAGGAGAGAGAGAGAGAGAGAGAGAGAGAGAGAGAGAGAGAGAGAGAGAGAGAGAGAGAGAGAGAGAGAGAGAATATGAGAGTGGTTCATTTCCTATGGACAGAGGTATATCTGAAGAGGAGGAGAGGGCTTGAGGTGGGTGGCCTAATTACCACCCAGGGCCATGGTGATGTCTGGGCCTGGGCTGCTGCTGGGGCCCATGTCTGGTTCATGGCCCTGATGCAGCCATGGTCTCTGTTGATGTCCATAGCTCCTGATATCACTGAAAGCTGAGAGGATAGGGCTGTACAGAGTTGACTCCACCCCTCAATGGCTGCAACACCAGGAATAACTGGTCCTGCCCCTCACCAGCGGAAGCACTCAGGAGAAAGGGTCCTACTCCTCACCTGGGCAGCACAATGGAGCTGACCCTATTCGTGGGGACATGGGTGAGCTGGCCCTGAGAGGGTGAGAATATTAGAGGAGGTCATGCCCCTCTAGTCTGCCATGTGGTGGCATGGGTAAGGAGGGGAAGCTGCCCTTTTCCCTTTGCCCCTCGCCACCTGCAGCAGGCAGGGGAGCTGATGCAACCCCTCACCAGCTGCAGCACCCGGGAGAATGGACCCTCTGCCTTGCCTGGACAGCACAGTAAAGTTGACCCTGTAGTCAGGGGTATGGGTGAGTCAGCTCTGAAGGTGTGAGAATGGGATAGCTGGTACTACCTCCCTTGTCTGCAGTGTGGTGGTGGGGGGGTGAGGGAAAGATGCCCTCCCCACTCACTCCTACCATCTCCAGCTGGTGAGGGAGCTGACCCCTTTCATGGGAGATCTTGCCCTGCCTCTCATCTGCCATATGGTAGCATGGGTAGGGGACAGATACCCCTGTGCCTCAACACCTGTGGCATGTGGGAGAGCTGGCCCTGAGGTCATAAGAACCAGAGAGTTGTCACTGCCCCTTACCAGCTGCAGAACTCAGAAAGCAGGCCCTGCACATCCCCTGGGCAACACAGTAGAGCTAGCCCTGCTGGTGTAGGTAAGGGAGAGCCAATCCTGATGGCATGAACGCAAGAGACCTGGTCCTGCCCCTTGCTCATTGCTACAAGGAGTGAACTAGCCAGGGCAATACCAAAGAGTTCACCCTGGTGGTGAAGACAGGGGAGAGTTGGTGGGCTGACCAATCCTGTAATTACCCAAGATCAGAACTAAGGTTGAGCTGTCCCACCCCATCTATAATCCTCTGGAGCATGTAAAGGGGCCAATCCTGCAGACCTGAAGCTGCAGGATCTCTATGACACAGGACAACAGGATATTCAAGAGAAATTCCATTAAGGGCCCAGTATCAATAGTGTAGCAGAAACCAGAGGTCTCAAACCAGACCAATGACTTGTTGCAATGAACACTTCCAAGTAGATATTATGGATAAATGAGTAAACTGTGTGACTCACTGTGTCACACTATGGATTCCACGACAAGATTTTTCTTTCTTTCTTTCTTTTCTTTCTTTTTTTTGGTTTTCCGAGACAGGGTTTCTCTTGTGTAGCTTTGCACCTTTCCTGGAACTCACTTGGTAGCCCAGGCTGGCCTTGAACTCACAGAGATCCGCCTGCCTCTGTCTCCCGAGTGCTGGGATTAAAGGCGTGCGCCACCCCCGCCCGGCTGTTTCTTTCTTTTTTTCTTCTTACTTTTTCTTAAATTTTACTTTATTTTGGAGGTGGGGTTGCAAGGGAAGAGGGTGGATATGAAGGGATGGGAAGATGAAAGGGATCAAGATGCATGATGTAAAATAAATAAAAAGAAAGTACACAGAAAATAAATTAAAAGAAAGTTTAAAACAAGAATGTATTTCTAAAAGTAAAATGGATTTTATAGATTTACCAAAGTAAACTGGGACTATAGGAACACATGGTCATATTAAAACCACATCAGAAAGGGCCTGAGAGATGGCTGTGTGGTTAAGAGTGCTGCATACTGCTTTTCCAGAGGACCTAGGTTCTGTTCTCAGCACCAATGTATGGCAGCTTACAACTACCTGTAAGTACAGCTCTAGACAGACCCATTGCCTCTGGGCCCCTGTGGGCACTGCATTAATGTGCACATAATGCACCCTCCCCCACCCCCCCACACACTGACACACAATTAAAATAAAATATTTTAAAATCTTAAAAAAAATAACAACCCATTTTTCAAACCACATAGGAAAATCTGGTCCAAGAACTTATTGGACACATCAGATGGAAACAAAATGGAGACACTCTCAGATGGACTTTAAAAGGACATCTAATGGCCCCTACTACCCTATCATCTGATTACCCAGTATATGCATCAGAGATTCAATAGGCAGAGAATTCTTGAGTGTCCCAGAAGCTTCACTGAGATTCAGTACCTACTGTTGAAATGATCACTTGATTTGCTGTCACTCTGCTTGTTTGTCTGCCATCCATTTGTGTATCTATTCTTCTGTCTTGACCTACTTCTATAGCCTTCACAGTCCCACTCCTTACTTTTGCAGCTCAATTCCACCCTGAGGCTTGACTCAAGCCTGATTCTATAGCTTGACTCACAGCAAACCTTCAACAGTTCATTATATCATACTCATTCCCACAGAGACTCTTTATGCTGATGGGACTACTTGGTAAATTTCTGCCAATAAAACATGATATACTTCATTAATTTATTGTTTTCAATAAAAGCTGGCATCATAGAAAAGCACAAATGTGTCTGTTCTGGTTTAGCATGCTCACACCACCAATCGGGGAAAACAGACAAACGCTCTAGAAATCCTATTAACCTCACTGTTATTTAAATTGGCATATCTGATCCTCCTCTGGAGACTACCAATCCCAGAACTCAATGGGGAGTTTCTGTATATGAGGAATAACTGTTTTATTTCCAGACTCCATCTGCTCACTATAGCAGCTGAGAAATCTGCATTCAATGCTCTCAATTTGTGTTTTCTGCTCCCTGAAGCCACATCATAGGCACACCTGTCTCCTTACCACATGGGCCCTTAGACATGCCAGCCCTATTCCAATCTTCATGTCCCACCCTAGCATGGGACTCTGAAGTGGTCTTACTTCTACTCAGCCTCTGCTCCTCACCTAGCATGAAGCACCTTAACAGGTGACCCATGAGCTATATTCTCCAGGGCCTAAAAGGCAACCCTTTATATATGTAAATATCAGCTGGACAATGGTGGCACATGCCTTTAGTCCCAGCACTCGGGTAACAGGCAGGTGGATCTCTGAGTTTGAGGCCAGCCTGATCTACAGAGTGAGTTCCAGGACAGCCAGGACTACTCAGAGAAACAGTGTCTTGAAAAACAAGCAAAAAAAAAGAAGGAAAAAAAAAAAAAGAAGGAAAAATATGTAAATACCCTTGTTGCTGCCACTTACTTTTAGTCACTGTGAAGAATGTTACACATGGGGGGGTATTTTTTCAAGAAGCAAACAGCTAAGTCCTTGATGAAATAACCTTGTATATGGACATTCTAACTTAACTAATTTTTTTTTTACTACTGTATTATTACTAATTAATTCATTATTGTTTTGCTTATAGACTTCATAACTATCTTTATCAAGGATGATGGGGAAATTTTCTAAATCTTTTGGATTCAGTTTTTGCTCTATCAATGACATGGTATCTAATGCCTTAGTAAAATATGAGTCCCATGTAATCTGGTGTTTTGCTGGCAGATACTTCTAATCATGATCTATAGTATACCAGCTTTATGTCCATAAACAAGCTTGAGGAAGCTTCACAGCCTTTCAGATACATGGTCATCACAGGCCATACTATATCACACGTGTGCATTGGTCACTTTTCTAGTCACTGTAATAAAATATCTGATAAAATATGAGAAGAATGCTTTCTTTGGACTCCTGGTTTCAGAGGGATTTCAGTCCATCATAGCTAAGGATGACATGGTAAAGAAGTTCAATGGCAGTGGGAACATACGAGGGAGGTTTTTTCATATCTTAGTGGAACAGTAAGCAGAGAAAGCAGGGCAGAATAAGGGGCAGGAATAACCTTCAAAGGCTCATCCATATTTCTACCAGCTAGGCTCCATAGCCATCCAAATTGTGCTACGAGCAGTGACTGAACATTCAAAACATAAGGCTATGGGAGACATTTCAGATCAAATCATAAGTGGATAGCTGTAAGTAATCTGAGGCACAGAGATCCCATGGTATAATAGAGAATTTGTGTGTAGTTCCTCTGAGCCATGCAGCTAAGACAGATACAATAGCTGTCTGTAGATGAATGGAGCCATCCATGGTTCTCCATGACAAAATCACCACACAAGTGCTTTCTAAGACACAATACAGCCCAGGTAGAATACACACAGCTCAGGTAGAACAGCCCAGAGTTCTGAGTTAGGACAGGCATTTCCCCCAAGAGGCTAAGTCAGCCACTCAGTGATTACTAGGTGTCAAGGCTACCAGTAAAACTCTGGGCTATGACAGGACAAACTTTCAACAGACAATAACACTGAGTGTGGTGGTTTGAGTGAGGATGGCCCCACAGGCTCATATATTTGAATATTTGTTTCCCGGTTGGTGGAACTGTTTGAGAAGGATTGGGGGTATAGCCTTGTTGAAGGAGACTAAGGGGCAGGCTTTGAGGTTTCCCAAGACCTGTGTTATTCCCAGTGTGTTCTCTCTCTGCCTCCTACTTGCAGGTGAAGATGTGAATTTTCCTGTTGCCTCTGAAACCAAAAGCCTAAAAAAAAATTTTCTTTTATAAATTGCCTTGGTCATGGTATTTTGTTAAAATAGAAAGTAAGGCACTAAGGTACTTCCTCCTTTCATTTAAGCATGATATAAAATTCTAACATGCCCTTACACAAGCTTATTATTCACAGTACACTGTCAAGAAAAGCAACATGGGCTAGAGAGGTGGCTCAGTGGCTAAGGCAATTGCTGTGCAAGTATGAGGATGAGTAATCCCATTGCTCCTATACTGAGGTGGGAGGCAGAGGCAGGAGAATCCCTAGAAATTTGTATGTGAGTAGCCTGGTACAGGCAACAGTAAAACAATAAGACCCTGTTTCAAACAAGGTGGAAGGTAAGAACCAATATCTGAGGTTTTCTTCTGACCTTCACATGCATGATGTGGCATCTATATCCATTATAAACACACAGACACAGACACACAGTGAACAGGAGCAGTTCTATGCTGTGGCCTGAGAATCATACTTGAGAGCTAGCTGCCCAATTTATTTGCAAAGTACCCAATTAGCTCAGAACAACCAAGGTGGAACCCAGGGTCCCTGCCTTGGAAACAGAGTTGCGTTTCCACAAAGGGGAAATGTCAACATCCCATAAGTCTCATGTTCTCTGTAATTTCACATTCACGTTTGAAAGTGGCATCCAGGAAGTACATCTCCACTGGCTGTGGGTATAAACAAAGGTGATTTGGGAAAGGGTAGACTTATTCATCATCAATTACAGATAGCTAGTCTGCCCTACAGCTTAGAGGCACGTATCAGTCAGATCTGTGTGTAGAAGTCAGGTAACTAACTAGGAGACAGGACACCCAAGACACTCCACACATACTAGTCTCCCAAGTAAGCCCCTGGTATTCTCCACCACCCTTCCCACATTCCTGATAATTCTTAGCAGTCACATTAATTCCTTGTTCAAGTACAAGTAGAAGGCATCCCATAACTGTCAAATGAAGTGGGAAATGAGACAGTGGGATATGGCACCAGAGCCCCAAAGAGGCAATCAGTTAACCAACTGACCAATCAACAAAAGAACAGACCTTATCAAAAACATTTAAAGAGCATGAACATTTAAGAATAATGGTACCAGTTACATTTGTAGAAATGCCAATTAATCATCAGACTTCCCAGAGCACAAGCAGCTGCAGAGTAGGGACTGTCTGATTATCCTTTGCTAAATTTTCAGGCATGGAAACAAGATGGTTGAACATCTCTTATCTCAACTGTTTGGGAGAAGACATATTTGAATTTGGAATTAAAAGATTATTTTGGACTATTTGCATACATACACATATGAAAAATGAAAAACCTATGGAATGGAACCTAATTATAAACATAAATGCAATAATGCTAACTTATGCCATGCACTTATATTCATAGACATACATTTACATTTTACATGATTCATATACATAGTTGAAAGAATTTTAGTTTATTGTTTTTAGTGCACCTGCATTTTTACTTCAAGCCATCACAGTATAATGTATAATGTCAAGTGTAGAAATTCAACTCTTGTGGCATTATGTTTCTGATTCAAGAGAATTTTAGATTTCAGGTTTGTGGACTACGGATGATATTAACCTGTATTTGCCAAATTAACAGACAAATTATACCTATGATGACAAGGAAAAGAACTATTTCTGCAAGTTCTGTTCAAACTCTTGGATCTTTTCATTTAGCAGTTTTCTTTGTTTGGGGGTTTGGGGGAGTATCTTTAAGACAGGATCTCACTATGCAGCCAAGACTGGCCTCAAAGTTGCAATGCAGCCCGGGCAAGCCTGCCTGAACTTTCTGAGTAGTTGAAATAGCAGATGTACACTACCATGCCCAGTCTTTTGTGTCTTGTTGGATGTCCTTTGGGGGAAAACACAAGCACAGAAACATCCTGACTTTGGTCATGTGTTTACTACAATGCCTCCTGGCTAAAACTTCTCTTTCTTTGCCAGCCTGTGTTTTTCATACCATGGGGGAAAAGCAATTACTTTAGAAAACCAGATGAGTTTTATTTCTCCAATGTCTTCACAGATGGATTTAAAAGGTTTGCAGTTTCCTTGGGATTTCATTTTAGCTTACAGAAACTCAGATGCCAAGTAGCAATGAAGTTGCTTTAGACAAAATGATAAGTCATTTGTGGTTAAATGGGTTGGGGAGTAGATAAATTAAAAGAGAAATTCCACTCACAGATGATGCAAACTCAAATTAACAGGCACTGTCTTTTAATACTATCCAGTAATTTTAAAGAGGGGAGTAGGCTGGGAAATGCCTGCTGTTCAAGCATGAAAATTTGAGTTTGAATCACCAACATCTATGTAAAAGCTGGATGTGGTGGTGTATGTGTGTAACACCAGTCTTGGAGAGAGATTTGGAAAAAAGAGGATCCCTGAAGCTCACTGGCCAGCCAGACTCACCATATTGATGAGCTCTAGGTTAAGTGAAGAGACTGTCTTAAAAAATAAGGTGGCCTGGTCTACAGAGTAAGTTCTAGGACAGCTAGGACTACACAGAGAAACCCTGTCTCAAAAAACAAAAAGAAAAAAGAAGGTAGAAAGTGATAAGGACACTAATATAGACTTTTGAACTCTATATGCATGTACATACACACAGACACAGACACAAACACAGAGAGAGACACACACACATACACACAGCAGCAGCAGCAGCAGCAGCAGCAGCCTGGACATGGAAATTATAATAATCTATTATAACTGCTGTTCAAGTGTCCCAGTGAACAAAGTAGGCTTTTACAACACACATTCTGAGAATCTGTGGCAAGGCGTTTCTCATTTCTGTTGTGCCATCACTTCATACTTGGTCCCAAGATTTGAGGCAACAAGGAACTAGGATCTGCTCAAATTAGTAAGAAGGCTGGGAAGAGAGTTGAACACTGAAGAATGACATGCCTCAAAAACCATTTCAAAACAAGAAAACATTAGGAATCTGTTTTGTGAAACCTCCCCTTCCAAATTCCTTCTCTCCTACTTTTCTACCCACTACATGTAGGTATCAAAAGTTATATTCCTGGCACTTTAATTCTTCACTCTGCATGTCCCTTCCAAAGGAAATAATCATTATCTATAAAAATGGTGACATTTAATGTCCCCTGGCATCAGGTCTAGGGGAAATCTACCTATGTCCCTCTAGTCAGAACAACTTCCTGAGTCCTGGGCCAGACTATCGCTTCAAAATGCTATGCCTTCAAAATGAAGTCTGTGGAGCTCCACTGGGGTAAAACAATATTGCCCCCAGATAAAACTGAAAAGAGGCCAGGGAAGTTTGTTTGTTTGTTCTTAAAAACATAGTTTTCCAAACCCCATCACACTCTTCACCACATAAAACTCTTCCTGGCATTCTCATATGCATATTCATTCTCTCTCCTCATTACTCTCTCTGCCTGTCTCACTCTTCCATCTTTCCTCCCTTCTTTCTTTTACTTGAGGCAGGATTTCAAGTGTCTCAGGTTGGTCTTGAGCTAACTATATAGCCAAAGATAACCCTAGACTTCTGATCCACCTGCTTCCACCTCCTAAATGCTGGAATTAAGGCATGTACCAGAATGCCCCGTTATGCAATACTGGGTATTGAATCCAGGGGCTTCCTGGATGCTAGACAAGCACTTTACCAATTGGGATATAACACTAGCCTAACATTCTCCTTATCCTTTCACAGTGTTTATAAAATGAGCAATTATACATACTTCGTTGTTGTTGTCATTTCCCCTTTGACAACACCGGGAACTGCAAGAATGTAGGACCTCAGGCCTATGAGACAAGCACTCTACCACTGAGCTATAATTCTAACCTGCTTTTATTTTCACATAAATTGCCCATCTTAGACTTGAACTTGAATCTTCCTGCCTTAGTCTCTCAAGTAGCTGAGCTTAAAAGCCTGGTTAACACCAGGCCAAGCCACTGGTGATTTTAAAGTTCTAGTATATGCCTTGCTATGCAGAACAGGGATTAGCAAACTAGACATTTGAATCCTTGGTTTGTCATGTCCCTTTCATTAAGAAAAAGTATGGGTATTAAATCACTAGTGTGCTGCATGGCTTATAAACAAAGTTTTATCATAATATACTGTTCTAGACCAATTTGGTCCTACTGTATGAAAACCTTCCCCAAGATATTGTGAGCCTATGAAAGAGAGACAGATAGGGGCTAGAAAGATGGCTCAGTGGTTAAAACCACTTGTTCTTGCAGAAGTCCCAGATTTGATTCCCAGCCTCCACATGGTGGTTAACAAACATCCATAATCAGTTCTAGGGGATCCAACAGAAATACACATGGTGCACATAAATGCACACAGGCAAAACGGTCATATACATAAAATAAAATAAATAAATCTTAATTTTTTTAGGAGAAGCAGACAAATCTAAGGCTGCACAGAATGTAACTTGTTGAGAGATTTACTAATATAAGTGTGGTCATAGGTTGTAACAAGACCAATTAGAGACCTACCATTTGAGTCAGAAAGGAGTATATATCTAATGACTTCATCCTACATATACCTGTTTATTTTAATTTAATATCAAAGAATAAGGACCATCCCTGGAGCCAGATTGTGGTAGTTTGAATGTAAATGGCCCCCATAAGATCATAGGGAGTGGCACTATTAGGAGATATGGCTTGTTGAATTAGTTGTGGCCTTGATGGAGGACGTGTGTCAATGTGGGGGTAGGCTTTGAGGTCTCCTATACTCAAGCTACACCTAGTTCAGTTTACTTCCTATTGCCTGCCAATCAAGATGTAGTACTATCAGCTCCTTCTCCAGCACCATGTCTGCCTGCATGCTGCCATGTCCTGCCACGATGATTGTGAACTAAACCTCCGAAGCTGTAAGCCAGCCCCAATGAAATGTTTTCCTTTTAAAAGAGTTGCCATGGTCATGCTGTCTCCTCATAGCAATAGAAACTAAGACACAGGGTCTGTTTTACTTATTTCTGGTATATTGGAAAACTATGTGAAGGAAATAGACCAGGGTTACTTAGTGTTAACCATGGAGGTGACAATTGAGGATCATAGCAATCAGATCAAGCTGAATCCCTGTACCCCTCTTCCAATTTTTGTTTCTTCGTTTGACACAGCATCTCAATATGTAGCTTACTCTGGCTTTGAACTCATTGTCCCCTTACCTTAGCAACAACAAATGATGCTGGGATCACAAACATTTCTAAAGTCCTCAGCATAGCCATTTCTTTTACCTAATACTTTGCAGACTAAGAGCATGACAGGGCATACAGGACATGGCACTCTCCTTTAGTACTTGAGCACTCCAATCTCTTATAAAAGGTCAGGAAGCCCTACCAGAAGCAATCAACCTTCTCTAAGCTAGGATTTCCTTCTACAATACAACATAACACACCAGTCTGAAAACTCTGGTTTGTTTTCATCCTTAGTCATTTTGTCTTCTTTGAAAAGCATTGTAGACTATTTCAGAATCAAAAAGTTCAGAATCAACAGAACTGTGGGTGGTTGCATATAATGTCATACAAACAGTAACAAGATACCAGCAATAATAACACTTAGTTGCTAGAAGCTAGTGGCCACCAAAATATAGAACTGGTGGTAGTACAGAGTCACCAAGTGTAGGCCATAAGAAGAGGATTCAACTTATGTGTTACAGAAATAATCTAACCCTAACCAATAGTAAATATTTGAAAAGTACACACCATACTGTATGGATGTATTGTAACCTAAATGACAATGATTAAGAAAGGCCCACTTTTAGGATAAGATCTACATGAGTAGACTAGGTGTGGGGAGGTGGCAGAGGGTGAGGAGTGGGGCATGAGAACATAGGGAAATGGGAGGGTCAAGCTGGAACAGGGACAGAGTGGGAGGGCAGGGAGGAAGATACCATGATAGATGAGGACATCATGGGAATAGGAAGAGGCAGGGTGCTGGGGAGGCTCTCAGGAATCCACAAAGATGCCCCCACCTTGGAGTACTGGCAGTAGTCTAGCGGGTGCCTGGACTGGTCTACTCTGGTGACCAGTCTATTGAATACCCCAACCATCATCATAGAGCCTTTGTCCAGTGACTGATGGAGGCAGATGCAGAGATCCATGGCAAGGAACCAGGCTGAGCTCTGAGAATCCAATTGATGGGAGAGAGGATGGATTTTGCAGGCAGGGGATGTCGAGGTCATGATAGGAGGACATGCAGAGATGACCAGCCACACTAGTGGAAGCCCATGAACTGTGGTCTGGTGGCTGTGGAGCCCCCATGGGACTAGACTAGGCTCTTTGGATACAGAAGATGTTGTTTGGACTTGAACTGTTTAGGGGGCACCCAGGCTGAAAACTGGGGGATTGGGATCCATCCCTGGTACATGGGCAGACTTTTGGGAGCCTGGTGCCTGTGGTATGATGCCTTGCACAGCCTTGGTGCAGTGGGAAGGGGTTCAGTGTGCTAGGCTCTGCTGACTCCCCATGGGAGACCTCAATTTGGGGAACGTAGGGATGTGGGGTAGCTTGGGAAAGAGGGCTAGGTATGTGGGAGGAGGGAGGAGGGGGGATCTGTGGATGGTATGTGGAGTGGGTAGGAAATTTCTTAAGAAAAATGAAAAAAAGAAAGGCCCACTTTTAGAGAACTTACACTTTTGGAGGAGGGGATGAGGGGTGGGTCGAGGGGGGGAGGAAGAGGGAAGATGGAGGGGGATTGGGAGGAGGGATGAGGGGGGATCTGTGATTAGTATATAAAATGAATAAAGAAATTGAGAAGAAAGGCCCACTTTTAATAGGAATGTGAACCGTAATGAACAAAAAGAAAAAAAAAAAAAACGACCAATAAAAAAAAAAAAAGATTGCTTTTTCCCAGCCCCCAAAAATGCGTGGTAAGTAACTGGTGGTTACTTAACAAACCACAGAATTCTAAAATTAATGTTTAATATTGGTAAAGTTGTAAGAGGAACAGGACTTCCTAGGCTGCTGGTGAATGAAGCATATATAGCAAGGATACACTTCATAGGTCCACAAGGTGATACCTCCTAAATACGTATCTACCATGTTTTAAGATAACCCATATGGAAATGTATGTCTCTCTCAGTAAAATATGCTTACTTAAGTATTATTTGTAATTGTGAATGGCTAAAAACAGCTTTAAATGTCTACAGTATAAGACAGATTTCTCACATCTTAAAACACCAAGCATAGTACATATAAAAGGTTTTTGTGTTTTTTAAACCCAGTTTACATACACTATGTGGAGAATGACTGCATATATAAAATATATATTTGCAATGAAACAAGACTTCAAAGCAAATACATTTCCATGTTCTGTAGTGGAATCACTGGGTGAGGGGATTAAGGATAGTTTTAATTTTTAAAAAAAAAATTAATTTGAGCTATCTCCCCACCCCATCTAAGACTTTATTTTTTAAAGGGGTGTGTGTAAATAATTAAATAGATACTGAATCTCTTTGGACATCCAGAGATGTCTACCAATGATTTGACAGCTAAGTTGGTCTAGCAGAAACTAGCTAAAACCTCTAGTGACCAAGGAAAAGGAAAGATGGATAGCTCAAAGTGGACATAAAATGCCAGCTTCTTCCTATGGTTCCTCAAACATGATCATCACATACATAAACACACATACACATGTACTTACACACATACACACACAGACACACAAAAAATCTAAAGTAGTAAAGAGCCATACAAAAGTATTCTAAAATGCCACATAAATTATTACCTTCCCGATCCTCCAGCATCCAAAGTCAGACTTTGGGGGAGTGGCCAGTCTATGCAAAGCACGCAGCAGTTAATAGGCATTTACTAAGTCATTTGTCACTCCAGCTGGGTAGCAGAAGCCTTCTACAACCCATTTGGTTAACATAGACTTGTGATTATTTCCAGAACTTTGAAAAAAATGCCTTTGTGCATGCTTGAATGAATGAGAATGCCCCTGCAAAGTTTCTCCTTAAGATAGAGGTAGGTGTGTGCGTGCATATATGTATGTATAAGAATAGTTTTTTTCTACTATATATAATAAAGTATATAGATATGTCCCCTTTTCTACCACAAATGCAATATTTTCCCATTGCATCATCTATGCCTATATCTATATCTATCTATCTATCTATCTATCTATCTATCTATCTATCTATCTATCTATCCTTTGCCTAGAAAATATGTCAACCATTCATCAAATTTATACCAGTATTTTTATGTTTAAAATTATTTTTTATTCATTTTATAAATGCAGTTGGTAGGCAGCAAGCTGTTTAGTTATAATGCTACCAGATTTCAGAAAACCATTCCTTAATTTGCCTTTTCTTTTCCTTTTTTTTTTTTGCCTCTGCACTGGCACAATCAATGCTTAAATGTGTGATTCAAGATGACACCTACTCCCATGAGTCAGTGGATACAGACTCAGATAGTGTGTGTATGTGTGTACAGAGATAGCTATGCAGCAATTTCCCTGTGAAAATGGCATTTCTTCCACACATATGAAAGCTTCCTTGCCTGTAGCAAAGGCAATTCATCATTTAGCAACATGACCAAAAACAATAACCTGCATTTTTAATCACAATGTAAGAGGCAGAAAAGAAAACACAAGTACATGTATAATAATACATTTAAAGAAAGAACACTATCATAATCAAAATAAGTAACAAATTACAAGAACTAAAAATGTTAAAAGCCATGGAGATTCCATTTTCTCCTTGTAGGTTTTTTTTCACTGCAGTTAGCAAGCTGTGTGAATGTACCCATGGACTGATCGCATGACCAAGCATGCACACCTGTTTTTTACCCACCCACTCACCCCCATTTGGATGTGACTAACTCACCATTTTCTTTCAGTGTCCACACTCAGTGTCTCAGGAGTGAGAGTGCCTGCATCTTATAGCTACTGAAAAAGAAACAGCAATGCAGACAGGTCTTCACAGATTCCGGCATCCTAGTGCCAGCATACTCAGGTCACCCATGTGCTTCTCACACAGAGCAATTTTTCTACACAGCAACGGCTACCAGTCCCACCAGTAGGGACGACAGCTTTCAGTTCCAATGTGCTTTCAGCCAGCTGTAAAAACCAGGGCTGCAAAAACTGCATGTATCCTTAGACATGCATGCAGTATGGACAAACATGTCCCCTCTCATATGTGTGCATGGTTGCAGCGCTCCAGTCAGAATCTGCACCCTGATTTGCATGATTTTTCATCTTTAGACAGAACAATAAACAATGAGAATGTTTGCAGATCTTGCCAGATCAGACCCACGCCATTGTGAGCTGACAAACAACCTGCCCTTTAAGACAGTAGAACAAAAGAAGCATTGGGAATTACACCACCCCCCTCACAAATAGCACAAGTGATTTTTAAAAGAGTTCCCTTCGGGGATAAGATGCCCTGAGAAGGAGCGCTAGAGTCTCTTACCTGCACCCCTGCTCGCTGCTGTAGACTGTGGCTCACTCTGTCTGCAAAGGCAGCTAAGTGCTTCAGGGACCCACAGCCCGCCTCTGCCACCGCAGAATCCTGCTGCCTACAGCATTGAGGAGTCACGAAGGCATGCTGGCAACAGCTGGAATATCAGAGCCTCCTGCCTTATGATGTACAAGTTTATGCAGGCTCTGTCAACTTAAGAACCCAGTATATCTGACCTCGGGGAATGTTTCTACACTTCCCATGATTAAGCTGTAAGAAGCTTCTCCTTTTAAAATCCCCATCAGGCATGGGGGGGAGGTCCTTCTTTTCCTAATTTTTAAAAATGAAAAATACAGAAGAATCTACTGCAAGGATATCATTCATGAATTCTACTTAAGAACTCTCAGCAATGCTATCACAGGCTATACATGGTCTAACGCTATAACCACAATGCAGTTAAAGATGACATTCAATAGCCTATTTTATGTCTGTGGATATTCTTACACTGATTACACACTCATTAGGAATGTAATCCATCAACTTACAAACCAAGTGTTTCAGAACTTTTCCTGTGTGCAAGGGCACTGGGGCAAGAAGACAAAGCAAACAGGCTGACCCCGACTCACCCAATTCATCACAATCACAATGACTTGCATTTAAAGACCCTGTGCCCCACCTCCTCTCTGAGCACAGCCCCCAAATCTCAGTGCCATGGTCCTGAACAGAAATTGCTTCCCTCACAGCTCCTTCCCACCTAGACAGCCCCCATTCTCTGAGTCCTGAGCTTAGCCACCATAGCTTTCTCTTTCCAGCTTCTTTCCCATAAAGCTCTTCTCAATGCACAGTAATTATTTCAGGCTCCTGTTCATTTCACCAAATAACATGTTATTATTCAGCCTGCAGTGTAGTACACTGCTAATATGTTATTATATCCATTAAGCATTTACTTTTTTATCAGCATATATTCGCTTTTACAGTATTATGGGTTTCATTCTTGTATTTTCATACATTAAAATCACAGTTTGCTCATACTCGCACTCTATTACCTTCCTTTGCCTCCTTCTTATCCATCCTCTTCCCAAATACTAATCATTCTACTACTTTCATGTCATATGCATATACATGTATATGTTTAATCTAGATTCTACATGAGAGAAAACATGTTTGTTTTTTCTGATTTAGCTTATTGTACTTAACACAATGATCTCCAGTTTCATCTACTTCCCTACAAATGGCATAATTTCATTTTTCTTTGTGGCCAAATAAAACACACACAGACACACTCACATCCTACCCTACAATTTTTCTTACTATCCTGTTGATGGGACACCCAGGCCAATTTAATAACTTGGCTATTGTGAACAGTGCTTCAGTGGACATTGATGTGTAGGTGTCTCTGGGGTATACTGACCTGGATTCCACTAAACACTTAAGTCTAAGAGAAAGCGTTATGAGGGGTTATTAAATCTGGGTAGCCTGATACAAACACAGTGAGGAATTGAACATGTATTTTTGATTGCAAAGCCCATACACTTTCCAATGTTTTTTTCATGTTGATATAGTATTTTATAAAATATACAGTGATGTCACCTCTCTGCCACCCCCATCCATCCCTACCTTCCTCTCCAAGGGGGGCCTGTACATGCTAAGTAAGTATTATACCAACTGAGTATATCTCTAACCACAAACACTTTATTTTTTAAAAGAAAAAAATTTAATTATAGAAAATTTAAATAAAAGGAAGGAGTTTCTGGTTTCCTCTATTATTAAGCCTGAGATTTGTATGGTATAGTGTACTATCATTTGAATCTTAAAGTATCTCTCATAGTCCTATGTTTTAAAGGTTTGGTCCCCTGAAGGCCACTACTGTGAAATCGAAGAACCTTTAGTTGGTAGGGCCAAGAGGGAGGAAGTTAGGTCACTAAGAATATATACTTGAAGGAGACTGTAGTTTATCAGTTCCTCTTTCCTCCCTCCCCCTCTGCTTCTCTGCTACCAAGAGATAAATGGTTTCTTCTACTATGTGTTCCTTCCATGGTGTGGTGCTTCATCACAGGCCTAAAAGCAATGTAACCAACTGCAAACTAAAACCATAAGCCAAAGCAACTTTTTTCCTTTATAAGTTGTTCATCTCATATTTTGTTGTAGTGATGGAAAACAGTTTAATATAATTTACCCCAGCTAATGAATCAATATTGGTACATTTTGAGTATGATGTACTAACTACTGCACTAACAAGGCACTTCAACATTAGTACATTAATATTAACTAAAGGTCATATATCATTTTAATATTATTATTATATTTTTAAACTTTTATAAATTATTTTATATCTTACTAATTTTTATATATTATTTATTGTTCCTTTCCTGGCCTAGGATCCCAGCCAAGTACCACACTATATTCAGTGGTTACATTTTCTTAAGCCTCTTTCATTGTGACTACTACAAAAGTGAAAGCTTGTCCCTCCCCTCAAATGTATATGTTAAAAGCACAACCATGTCAGACATGGAGATATATTTCTATAATCTCAGAATTCAGGATGAAGATGTTGTATAGCAGTTTATTAGGAAAAAACTTTTATCTTGGAAGGAAACTCTTTAATACACAGAATGGAAAAAGGGGGGTGAAACAACAAGATGTTCTAAGGGGAATTAAAACACTCCATCCTGTAGGGAAGCTTGTTAAAACAGGATGTAAAAAATTCATTAGCTTCAGAAAGTCCCAGGAACTGACCACACTCATGGGCTCTTCCCTCCCCAAGACTATATGAGCAGTAAAGACTGCTGAGAAGACTCAGACAAGCCCAGCCACCTGGAAAAAGCAGAAAGCAGTCCAGCTGCCTAGAAAACTCAGACAAATTGAGCTTCCTAGAAGAGGCTTATACTAACAGAACTAGCTTGCAAGGACACTTTCCAACTTGTTGCCTATAAGTTGTATAGTGTGTTCCCAATTCCAGCTTTTACGAGCTGTTACTCATGCTGGGGTGGGCTTTGGTGATGCAGCTGTTTTTGAGTCCTTTATGCTCCTATAAATAACTTCTCATTCATATTCCTGTAATTCCTAAAAAAACTCACTGGTTCACCAAGTTGGACTTTGGCACTAGCCGTACTTTAGTCTGTATCCCTATCTGGGATGAGTGGACATTTGTCACAACTCTCAAGGAACAGTGTTACATAGCAGAGTGTGAAGCAGGAAGATAATGAGTTCATAGATAAGCTGAGCTATAGTCAAGCCCTTTCTCAAAAACCAACCAACCAACTGACCATAACCTTGTAAGAACTAGGATGTAGAATATTTGGGGGATAAATAGAGTGGATATTTCACTAAAGGATTAGTGTCTTTATGTGGGGGCACAGAGAAAAAAATGTTCATCTTTGGGCCAGAAAATGAGACCTCAGCAGACACCAAATCTGCTAGTGCTTTAACCTTGGACTTCAGCCTCCAGAATGGTTAGAAACACCTGGTAGTGTCAGGCATGGTGGTAAACACCTTTAATTGTGGAACCCAGGAGGATCTCTGTGAGTGAGGCCAGCATGGTCTACACAGTGAGCTCCAGGCCAGCCAGGCCTACATAGTGAGACCATGTTTCAAACAACAACAGAAATACCTGGTAGTAGAACCCTTTGGAGTCAGCATGTGACTAGAAGTAGGTCACTGGGGTGTGTATCCTTGAAGGAGCTATCTGTCCTAAGACCACTCCCTCCCTTTCGGCTTCTTGGATGCTAGGAGGTGAGCAGTTTCATCATCTAGTCTAAGATATTTTGTTCCAGCTGCCTGAATAGAGTAGGATAGATAGATAATTAGACTTCCCTTTACTTTGGTGTTCTCAACACTTCTGAGGAGAATTTTTCAGGCATCTATAACATGTTCCTCATTTGACTTTTTCCCTTTTTATAATTAGATTGGGTCTATGAATTTAGGATACAGACTACACAGGTAGAGTACCATTTGTCATCATCACACATTGCTATCATGTCTTATCTCTATAGCATCAATCCAATCACATGGTGTATCTGATGAATGTGAATGGTGAATGTAAGCTTTCTCCATTCCCTTCAGCCTACATTCTTCTGTAGGACGCTACCATCACTGAAGGCCCACAGTTATGCTCCACCTCCTTAAGGGTAGTCATACTCAACTTTCCCATTTCTGCAACAAAATATCTGAGAAAAACAACTTAAAGGATGAAGGATTTATTTTGGTTCACGGTTTCAAATATTCAATCCAAGATTACCTGATTTCACTGCGTTGAGCCTGAGTGAGGCAAGGTATCACAGTGGTCAACTACCTAAGTGAGGTAAAAATATCACAACATCTCTAGTAAACACAGTAATATCACTACATAGCATTGGGGAAGCAGAAAGGAGGATGGGGGCTTAGAATAAAATAGCCAAGGGCACACTCAGGTGACCCACTTCCTCCATTCACACCCCAGCTCCAAAAGGTTCTACCACCTCCCAGTTCTCCATTTAATTGGATCCAGTCACTTCTGGACAAAAGTCATCAGTTTGCTACCAAGCCTTTAACACAGGGACTTTTTGGAACACTTTAGATCAAAATCACAATAGCAGAGTGTACCTGGACTTTGTCTGCATGATAGACTTGTTTATTGCCCATGTATTAATTTATTCATTCATTTTTATAAATATTATGAATTTATTCTATATTTTGACTAATATCTACCACTACTTTATTTTGTTGCTTCAAGTGTTCCAGCTTTGTTCACTATAGGCTTAAGAGGCCTATATATAAATAAATGACTCCTTAAGTAAACACCTCATTGTGGTTTCTGGGTTTATTTGTAAGTGTGTTTGATCTTGTCCTTCATTTCCAATCTCTTCCAGGCTGTCCCACCTTTGATATTCCCCAACTAGTTTTCAAGGTGGCCCTGGTCCTTTCTATGGGACCAAGATTTGTATGGGGGTTATGCTTTTGCAACGTATATTCATATTCCTCCCTCTCATTTATAGCTGCTTGAATTGTTAGTATTAGATAAACATCACAGCATCAGTTCACACAGCTGTAAATATTATGTAGGAAGACAGGTTTGATAGATGAGATAAATGAATGGAAATAATGTTCTTAAACTAGCATCATTGTACAAGCTACCTTTTACTGTTAATTTTAAATAATCTAAAAGGGATTTTAAAAGAATTTTAGACTCTTGGGTAATTTTTTATACCATAAACAATATTATTTCCTGGGTTAGGAAGAAAAAAATTGAGGAAAAATTTGTGGCCATTTTATTGTATTTCCTACCCCCATTTTAGCTGACAATTCTTTTTTAATTGTGTGTGTGTGTGTGTGTGTGTGTGTATGTGTGTGTGTGTGTGTGCGCGCGCGGCGCGTGCACGTGCAGGTGCAAGTGCAAGTGCAAGTGCATATATACCAAAGCAGTGTGGTGGTCAGAGGAAAACTTGTAGGAGCTGCTTCTTTCCTTTCACTGTGTAGATCCTGGGAGTCAAACTGAGTCACCAAGCTTGGCAGCATATTGAGGTATCTCCCAGGTCTAATTGTTAACATTTTAAACTACATTTTTTAAACTACATTTTTTAAAACTACATTAAAAAATAGAAGCCGGGCGGTGGTGGCGCACGCCTTTAATCCCAGCACTCGGGAGGCAGAGCCAGGAGGATCTCTGTGAGTTCTGTGAGTTCGAGGCCAGCCTGGGCTACCAAGTGAGTTCCAGGAAAGGCGCAAAGCTACACAGAGAAACCCTGTCTCCAAAAAAAAAAAAAAAAAGAATATTTTTATTATTTTTTGAGAACTTCTTATGCCCACAATGTATTTTGATTATACTCACCTCCCATTTCCCTACTCTTAACTTCTCCCAGATCTACTTCCACTCCATTCCACCCTTCCAACTTCATGCCAATGGACAGTCTCACATCCATGAATGTTGACCTGGCTGGTTTTGTGTGTTAACTTGACATAAGCTAGAGTCAACAGTGAGGAAGGAACCTCAGTTGAAGAAATGGCCTCCATGAGATCCAGTTGTAAGGCATTTTCTTAATTAGTGATTGGTGGAGGAGGGCCCAGCCCATTGTGGTTGACAACATCACTGGGCTGGTGGTCCTGACTTCTTTAAGAAAGCAGGCTGAGCAAGCCTTGTGAAGCAAGCCAGTAAGCAGCTCTACTCCATGGCCTCTACATCAGCTCCTGCCTCCAGGTTTCTGCCCTGTTTGACTTCCTGTGCTGATTCAGTTATCAACAACAAGTTTGGAAGTGTAAGCTGAATAAACCCTTTCCTCCCCAACTCGTTTTTTGGTCATGGTGTTTTGTTGCAGCAATAGAAACTCTTAAGACAAATGTATAGGCAGCACAAATCAGAATTGGTAGGCTATTTAAAAAAAAGAAACAAAGGAATTCTTAAAGGAGACCCATTGTGAATTATTTCTAAAGAGAAAGCACTTAGGATATAGAGGTTTATAATCTGGGTTTCCATATACCCACACCTTTTTGAGTAAGGCATAATCACCAGAATTCATAAGATGTTCAAACCCCTTCACAGACTGTGCAGTATTAACAGTGTTAAGATTTTTAAAGTCATCTTGACAAACTGTAAATACATCTGCATTTATTTTTTGGAATAGGGTCTCACTCTACCCACCAGGCTGGCTTTGAACTCATTACCTTCTTGCCTTCATCTCTAAAGTGCTGGGTTTTAGTTATGTTCTACACAGTAAGATCCAAATTTCTTCTTAATAAACATAAAACACCTGTACCATTAAAAATTCCAGAAATAAAAAAGGAATAGGCATGGGATATAACTCATGGGTAGAGCATTTGCCCAGCTTGGGCAAGAGCCTGGTTAGATCTCCAGCACTGCCAAAAACAAGAAAAACACTCTGTGATGGTTTGAATAAAAATGGTCCCATAAACCCATAGGGAGTGGCACTATTAGGAGGTCTGGTCTTTTGGAGGAGGTATGCCACTGAGGGCAGGCTTTGAGGTCTCAGATGCTCAAGCCATGCCCAGTGTGGCATTCTCTTCCTGCTACCTGTGGATCCAGAAGTAGAACTCTCAGTTCCTCTCCAGCACCATGTCTGCCTGCGTGCTGCCATGCTTCCCACCATGAGGATAATGGATTAAACCTCTGAACTGTAAGCCACCTCAATTAAATATTTTCCTTTGTAAGAGTTGCTGTGGTCATGATGCCTCTTCACAGCAATAGAAACCCTAAGACAGAACCAGGGACTGGGGTATTGCTGTGATAGGCCTGACTGTGCTTTTGTCTGGGGGAATGTGGGCTTTAGGGCTGTGGATTAGGAAAGTAGTTGAACACTTTAATTGGGGCTTAATGGGCCATCCTAGTAAGAACACAGAAGACTGTGGTGCTGAGGGTGATGTGAACTATGGGGGCCTGGTTCAAGAGGTTTCCGAGAAGAATGTTAATATGTGGTCTAGAGATTGTCCTTGTGATATTTTGGTGAAGAATGTGGCTGCTTTTTGCCCCTGTCCAACGAGTCTTCCTGAAACTAAAGTGAAGAGTTTTGGATTAATTCCATTGGCAGAGGAAATTTCAAAACAGCTTAGTATAGACTCTGTCATATGGTTACTAGTGTTCACTCTTAAGAAGATCTAATAATGAAAAGGAGCAAGTTGGGCAAATAAAAATACAAAATGTACAGTTTGAGGAGAAAAAGGGCACCAGGAATTGGAATGGGGCCATGTTCCAGCCCCAGCAAGCAGCAGAATTTGGTTGGCAGCTTCATCCCCATGGTTCTGGCTTTAGAGTTAAGGATAGAAGAAAGGGATTATGGAATCTCTCTCTATGACTAAAGAAAGCTGCATGTGGCAGGGCTGTCCCTGATAGGAGGCCTAGACAGACCATTGTGTGAAGCTGTTAAAGTGAAGCCTGAATTGTCTTGGAGACACCAAGATGTTGAAGATGCCAGAGCTGTGGGATACCTGTCAAGGAGAGCTACAAACAGGGAGCTATCAACAAGAAACAGCTGCTAATAACAAGAAAAAAAAACCTGGAAATTTATAACACATAGTACTCTTAAATCTGAATCAAGGTATTTCAGGCAAAGCCTGCTGGCAATGCACACTGTGATAGCATGTGTAATGAAAAGTATACTTTATTTTGTGTTTGGAACCAAGGCTGCAGCGAAGTCATGAGCTACATACACCATGGGTGAGCACTGCCAGAAACACTTCAGATTCATTACTTGAGTTTTAAAGTTTTTGGTTCTTTTTTTGTTTGTTTGTTTTTCGAGACAGGGTTTCTCTGTGTAGCTTTGCACCTTTCCTGGATCTCACTCTGTAGACCAGGCTGGCCTTGAACTAACAGAGATCCTCCTGCCTCTGCCTCCCGAGTGCTGGGATTAAAGGTGCGCGCCACCACGCCCAGCTGTTTTTGGTTCTTGTATGTTCAGAAATCTTTTATTCTTATCAAGCTTTTTGTGACTCACTCACATTCAGTTAGGTGACACAACCTGAGGTTGTGACCCACAGTTTAAGAAGCTGGGATTTAAGGTAAACTCACAAACAAATAACAGCCAAGATGGCTCCCCAGGTATGTACCTATGAAGCCTATTCAAGGGAAGTCAGGCATTTCAATACCTGTAGCTGTCTTACTAGATGGTTAAAACTCAATGGGCCTTTGCTTTCCCAAAGATCAGACATAGATCCAATGGTTTCATAGCTCCAATATATAGGTGCTAGCATAAAGAGAAAGTAGCAAAGGAAAAACTCAGTCAAGTTTCCTTGCCTATACTCACAAGAGGCTGCCTGCATCCAGAGCTACTTTTCAGTGCTCTACAAGCAGGCAAATGCTAGAAAAGCAAATGGTTCTGAAAGAAGCCTGCAGTAGGGAAATGTAGAATGAAAAACATGAAAACTGAACCAGGATCCTTGCTGGCAACCAGCTGGGTAGCTCATTTGCCCTTTAACTTGCTATTTTCTGAGATAACATTCAGTTGTTCCCTAGTTTTATAAGATATGCTCTATGAGAACCTGTGCTCACATTATTACCACAGTCAAGAATGTTCAATGTACTCCTATATGCTGTTTGTTCTGCAGATTGGAACCACAGAGCCAATATTCACAATTGAGAGATGGGGTATGCTTAAAACTCTAACACAGGGCAATTCTATACCTTTAAGGAAGGAGTTTGACTTCACACATTAACAATAGGAAAGTCAAGACACAGGTACAAAACAGGGTGCCACAGGAGGGCCTTTAGAAGAAACAGGGATCAAAGACCTGGCATTTCACAATATGGTTCTAGAATCAAACAAGAAATTGTCTCAAGTCAATACTAAACTGAAGAAGCTATGACAAGGAAAAGATAATTGCAAGGGGAGCCCCCATGATGGTGCTGCCAGTGACTCTGCTAATGAGTATTGCTGACTTACTTAATGCTGACTTGAACCTGTACAACATTTCCAATGAGTTCCTGTATCACCTCTGTCCCATCTGTGTCCTGGATCAGAACACAACAATGAAGCAGTGCAGATGGGGAAGAAATCAGAAGGCATCCAAGTATGGTGACTCATGTGTGTAATCCCAGTACTTGGGAGTCTCAGGCAGGATGATTGCCTCAAGTTCAAAACCAGTGTGATCCATATTGCAAATGAAGACATTGTGATAGTTATCAATGATTGTCAACTTGACAGGATCTAGAATGCCTCGGAAACAATTCTTTGGGCATGTCTATAAGGGTGTTTTTGGACTAGGTTAATTGAGGTGAGAAGACCCACATCATGTATGGGCAGCACCATCCCATGGACTGAATAAAAGGAGAAAGTAAGCTAAGCATCAGCATTCATTTCTCCTGATTCCTGATTATGGATTCAAAGTGAGCAGTTGCCTCACACTACTGCCGTTATGACTTCACCACTATGGAGGACAGTACCCTCTAACTATGAGCCAAAATACACCCTTCTTGAAGTTGCTTTGTCAAGTATTTTGTCACAGCAATAAGAAGAGAAACTAATAATAGACATAAAAACAAATTCTGCCTCAGTGTGGGCATGCTATTAATCCCAGCACTCAGGAGGCAGAGGCAGGCAGATCTTGGTGAGTTTCAGTCCAGCCTGGTCTGCATAGTGAGTTCCAGGACACCTAGGGCTATATGGAGAGACCCTGTCTCAAAAACAAACAAACAAAAATAAAAATCAATCAACCAACCAACCAACGAACCAACCAACCAGTCTTGTGCCTCTGTCTTTTCTGGCAGCAGCTATTTTTCATTTCTGGGATAATGGTCCTGTGTTTGCATATACAGAAAGAATGCTTCAATTCAGGACTCTGCCTGGCCTTGTGAAATAGAAAGCTCTGCCCACATCACTGTCCACTTCCCACTCCCAATCCTTCTACTTCCAAGCTTAAGTTTCACCTTCTTTAGCCTGACCCACCCAGCACTGGATGCATAATTACCTAGCACAGTCCTTTGGAAAGGCAGGCTGCAATTGCTGGACAGCTAATTGAAGGCCAGAGACAATTAACATCTGCCCTAAAGCCATGAACATAGGGTAGAGCTCTCTGGTAATCAAACTCTCTTCCTTCTGAAATCCACTTGGCAGAAGCTGATTTTCTAAAGAGGAAATTGGTCTTCACTATAATTTCTACACACCAAGTTCTCTCTCTGAGAAAACACCCAAGTGGTGTCTATTGGATTTGTTTTGTTGGTTAATGTATTTTATATTAGAGCAAAATTTCTCTAATGCAATCTCCTCCACAAGCATTCAGTTTTGTAGCTCTACTGGGAGTAATAACATACTCTTGCTCTTTCCTTCCCTTCATCCCAATAAAATACAATCTTGAGGTCAGTGGCAGCCCAGTTGTGGTGGTCAACTCCATATATCATCTCAGCCCCAATTCCTATAGTGCCCCAGGACATAATATCTTTATAGAAGAAGCTCAAATGTGAGAAGCAACATCAAAAGTAGTATACATTAATTTTCTTACAGAGTTTAAAGTATGATTGTGGAAAACAAGTCAGTTTCATGATTTCTTCTGAGACGGTTATGTCTTCTTGGATCTCTGGATCAAGTGCAGACAGTACACTTGACTTACTAGCTTTTAACTAAAACCTTTAGCAAAATTGCAACACAGAGCATATACTACCATAGAATGTTTATCAAGGACTCAAGGAAGGTTGATCAGGAAACCATCCACTCATCTACCAACCAAATCACCCATCTACCCATCTATCTTCCATCTGTTTGTCTACTCATTCATCCATCTATCATCCATGCACCCAACCATTCATTGATCTATCCATCCTACTATAGACCCTTCATTTATCCATCCATCTATCCATTTATCCATTCATCCATTCAATTTTCCATCCATCTATCTACTCATTTATCCATCCAACCAACCACTTATCTAACAGAGAGCCTGCGAGTTAGACAAATTCTCTGGCAGGCCATCATATAGGGAGAGATGCCATGGCTAGGTGCTAAAGATGGTGAGCTTCCAAGATGGCTTGCTTCTTTCTCACCCTCCTGACCTGAGACAAAAGCCTGACAGCTTAAAACAAAGGCCTTGTGGGCTTTTTCTCCTGCTGATTGATGGACTGGTTCAACAAGTTCAGGTAGGATAAAGACATGTTACACAACAGTTGTAGGCCAATCATCCATCCTACCTTTATTCAAACTGACCAATCCTAAATTAGGGGAAGAAAATTCTTCAGAGACTTTAAAAATACTCAGCCATTGAGAACGGACTGGATTTTGGGTTTCCTGTCCATTATGCTTTAGAGAGGGTTGTTTTCTCTATGTGTTTTATATATATGTTTCCTCACCCCCAATAAATGCATTTCAACTGCTGATTCTGTCTGTGCTTATTTGTGGTGGTTAAGATTTCTCTGCTGCTACCTGTCATGTTCAAGATTTTTCTTGCCTTTTACTTATTTAACTGGAGGAGAAAATGAACTTGATTTAAAAGCCCTAGACTATATCATAATGCCATCCCCATCCATAATCAACTCATTCGTTCTTCTATTCATCTGCTCACTCATCCATTCACGTGCCCATCCATTCATCCATCCACCTACCCATCTTCACATTCATCTACCCAAGGATTGGCTTATTTGTCTGTTTCTTCACCCATTTATCCATTCACCAGTGCACTCATCCACCAACCATTTATTTGGCACCTAATCTATGTAGGAACTATGTATGATAAACTGTAGTAAAAAATTAAAATCTTCTGAACTGTCCAGCAGGAATGAGGAGGGGAAGGGAGTCCAAATAACATGATAATGGTGTGGAAATACATCATGATACTGAACCCAAGCGTCTTCATTCCTGCCCCCCCCCCAATATCCCAGTCTGCAGAGGACATCACTGTTCACAGTATAATGGGCATTTACTTTGAGGGTGTTAGGAAAGACTAATTTTGGTGTCACAAAAAGGAACATGTGAACAAAGTGAAAGTAACTCAGCATGGCAATTTCTTTTTGCAAAAAGGGCGAGTCATGCCCCAGGATAAAGCTAGTGAATAGCAGCACTCATGGCCTAGATGACTTCTGTCTTTTATCCCTAACACAACAGGGAGGTTGCCTGTTCCTCACTGGCTGAGGTTCCAACCTTACTGTCTATTGATTGGTTAATTTAGAAAAGTGGCATGAAAAGGGAAAATAGAATTAGCAAATAGGTAGAATTAGTAATGTTTAGAAATTTAAACATTTCAGGAATTTCAGGAAGCCAATTACACCTGATCAAACAAGATTATCTAACAAAGAACTGACAAAAGGGACTCTGGAGGAGAGGACAGAAAAGGAAGCAGATGTTCAGCCATTAAAGCTGTTGATAAGAGAAATGACTAAAATGTCTTACAAAGTCAAACTCTGAAAAGCAGAATTATTAAACAAAGGTGGGTCCATACAACAAGGTTCATACAGTTATATAGTGCTCTGAAGCCCCATTCCCCACCCCAGTAACCACACATAAGACTCCTTTCTTACTCTTCATTGTCAGTGCTTTCCCATCACTTGTGCATGAGAGAAAGCTAACATGGGAACAGAACCCACTAGTATAAAGGTATATAGAAAAACAGGGCATCTTTCCTAGTATTAGGAACTGAATTGAGACCTCCTCTGAAATTAATGTGTTTAAGCCCTATCTTTAGTATCTCAGAATATAACTATGTAGCTAAACAAGACATTTAAAGTGGTGGTTAAGAAGAAATGAGGTCACTAGGATGACTCAAAATTAATCTGTCTGGTGTCCTTATAAGAACTGGAAATTAGGAAACAGACACATAATGCAAGCAAATGAGGACACAGTGAGGAGATGGGAGTCTACATACAAGTTAAGGAGAGAGGCACTGGGAGGAACCAGTCCTTCCTTTGATCTTGCTAGATCTTTCAGCCTCCAAGCCTGGAAAGGGTCAATGCTTACTACTTACGCTATCTAGTATATAGAACATTAAAAAATGTCTCTATTTCATTTCTATTTGTACACACACACACACACACACACACACACACACACAGGACAACTTATGGGAGTTTGTTCTCTCCTTTCACTATACGTATTCCAAGGATGAAAGTCAGGTCTGCAAGCTTGGTGGCAGGGGCCTTACCAGCTGAACCATCTCACCAGCCTCTGTGAGACCATTTTTTAATGATAACCATTGAGAAATCAGATATTGAGCATTTATGGGACTCCCAAATCAGTCATGGAATGCATTTGCAAGAAACAGATCCTACTGGTTCTAATAAGCTTGAAGATTCAGCATGAAATCTCTGAGAGCAGTTGGAACCTCTAGGAAAATATCTTCAGAAGAGGGAAGGCAGGAGGGAACAAATGAGATGGGCTGCTCAGGACCAGATGTGATGGAGGGAAGAAAATGTCACTGTATCTGCTAACCTGTGGTCAGGCTACCCAGCTACCATGTATTTCCCCCTTAATCCAGCAGACTCCAATGATTTCTGATGTCCCATGTACCTTTATGTTTGTTTGTTTCTTTATTCTGAGACAAGATCTTGATTTTATGAGCTCCCTCCTTAGCCTCCTGAGTGCTGGGATTATAGGCATATGCCACATGTCCAGCTCCCACATAATTAAAAAAAAGATTTACAATTATGTACTTTCCTTTCAGCTATAAATACTTATAATTGTTTCCCTACTACATGGTAAGGTCCTACAGGATCTTATACTTCACACATACACAAAAAAGGTATTACTAGTGGGATATGATTATCTCACCCCTGTTATCCAGAAAGTGTTGAGGTAGCAGGATCAGCAGAGGTTTAATGCCAATCTGTGCTACACAGGGAGTTTCTGGGTGGGAAGTGACACCATATCTCAAAAATAAGAAAAACTTAAAATTGTAAAAACAAAAAAGTTATTTCTATTTGATTTTGGTGAACAACCAGCAAATAATAATTCCTATGTCAAAATTTTTGTGTTATCTCAACAGAATGCAATAAAACACTTTATTTCCAAGTATCAAATAGCAGATTAACAATCAATTTCTCATAGAGACATGTTTATGTTACTTTGATCAAACCTGCATAAGGACACTGGGTATCTTTATACCTTTGCATTTTAGACTGTATTATTTTTACTAGTCTTTAACTTCTCAAGCATATTATTTCTTGCTGATCCTCCAGAAACTTATAAATTCCAAAGTTTCAATGGCCTTGCCATTCTTCAACACACACACACACACACACACACACACACACACAAACACACAAACACACGCAATGCAATTCTGAAAATTGCTAGGTTTATAACTCAAAAGCACACTGCTTCTGGAACTAATTTCTTCAGAGTAGTTAAGCAGTCAGTTGAAAGACACAGCCATGATAAATAAAGCAGAGGGCCCCTCCTCCCTTCTCCCTATTCCTGTGAGCTCTGACAGAGCCATTGACACACATAATCACATGTGCGCACACACCACATGCACATTATAGCTGTCCATGGTGACATTCTCTATACATAGCATCGTGTTGCACCCCCATGCCCTGCACAGCTGGTGCTCAGCACGTGACTGACTCAGAACCCAGGAATAAAGCTCTAATTGTCCTCTTCAGACACTGCTAAATTCTGTAGGCGGATTATTCAGCAGCCTTTCTTACCCATGGGTGCATCAGTTTAGCTATGCAGACTGTTAAGTAATTGCAGGGATTTCTGAGGTAGGCACACAGTCAATCTGGTCACCTTAGAGCCACATAAACATGTGACACTTCTGAATAGGGATAACAACAGTTAGTGTAAAAGCATGTGAAACAAGATACCATTACATAAAGTTCTGGAAAGCATACATCTAAATTTCTGCAATGGAACCCTGAGCTTTGACGTCAGTGTTTCATTTGCATATTATGCTAGCCACATATGATGTATGAGACATTAGGAAAATCTTCACTCAAGAAAGACTGGTGCATGCCGACTTCTATCCTTCCACTGGCCCTCGTAACGCAGGTTTGTACTACATCTGCAGATATACACTCTTCACTTTCCCCTTCCTCAGGAAGGGCAAGATCACACATCTAATTGAATCCATCCTCTGCACAGCTTAATAGTTACATGCTCCTGTCCACAACAATCTGGAATTGATTGTTGCAGGCAACACTGTAAGAGCACAGATCTTGCCTCCCTCTCTCTCTCTCTCTCTCTCTGGGGAGTCAAGTGACTTCCATTTTAAAGCTCCAAGTTAACTCATTAAATAAACCCAATTTAGAAAGCTTCACCAAAATCCCTTCTGACAATTCTGAGACTATGGCCTACAAACACAGCTGTGTGTCAGATAGTAAAAGTATCTCTTCAGTTAAATGCTTTGTTCAAGGATGTTAAACTGGACATTTATTTTGTTCCCATAAAGCATTTCACTAGAAGAAAAACACAATAGCCATTTTAAGAACACTAAAGGCCATTACTGCCCTGCTTCTCCGGGCAGGGCTGCAGAATTCACAGGCTCTCTCTCCTTCTAACTCTAAGATTTAGTGATGGTGAAAATCACACCAATTATCAAAACCCAGATTTGTCCTATTAATCTAGCATTCATCTCCCATAAATATGTTCACCTGCAACCCAACTTTTCAGCAACCCCGAATCCACAATTCACCTACCTTGGAGCAGAGCATCCCTCCTCAGCCTGCAGTGTACACTGAAGTGCTTCTTTGTGCCCAGCAGAGTCCTCTGCCTGCCTGTTTGGCTCAACAGGCACTTCCTGTGAAGAGCAACACCATGAGACATGGAGTCATCAAGCTGCCTGCATGCCTGAGACGGCTGTTATTATGAAACCCTTCATTTGTGGGTTTGCTTTGTGTGCCTGTCCCACAATGCCTGTGGCAAGGCCTGTTGTCTCAGACTCGAGACCTGGTCACAGGACATGGCGGTTCATCTCCATTAGGCACTTTATTGAGAACAACTGACCTAGGACCCCTGCATCCACTTCAGTGCTAAGCAAGAAAAAGAACTCCTATGTGAGGGCTGTTACCATGTGACACATTGGCTAAAAGAAACACAATAAAAGACAGCTGGCCACAAATCATTACTGTGAAACCTCACACTCTAGGACTTGTGGGGGCTGGGATTCTTACTCCTGACTGAGAAGGCATAGAGTTCTTAGAGATCACACTGAACCGTGTGTGAATAAGTCAGAGTGTAGCAGCAGCAGAAACAAGCTCTCCCCAGGTCTGCATGGAGTTTCAGTACCAAATGCCAAAAAGCAAACAAGCAACTATCCTTCCATGTACAACATGGTGGGTATCTTCTAAGAAAACTACTAGTAGTTTTTTTTTTTTTAATATAAGAAAATGAGGCTGTTAATATTGCAACATTTACCCCTACAGAGCAGATACACAGAAAAAGCACATAGAGGGACAGGGAAAGAAGAGAAAGCCAGGGAAAGTGACTGAGAGTGGACACTAAAGTACTGATAGATAAGAAAATATAGTTTGTTTGTTTGTTTGTTTGTTTGTTTTTTACTGGAGCTGAGGACCGAACCCAGGGCCTTGCGCTTGCTAGGCAAGCGCTCTACCACTGAACTAAATCTCCAACCCTGAAAATATAGTTTTTTTAGAGAACTCAACATTAACTCAAATATCAAAACTGTTACCTGAAAATAGTGCAGGAGGGCCTGGGTATGGTGGTACACACCTGCAATTCTATCATTTGGGAGGTGGAAGCTATAGGATTGCAAGTTTGAGGCTAGCTTGGTCTATAGAGTGAGTTCCAGTCAGCCTGAATTATATAGTGAAACCCTGTTTCAAAAACCAAAAACAGAAAATAAAACAACAAAAAATAGCTGGAAAACAGCTGAGGGCATAGTTCAAGTAAGATGATAGCCTAATAACAATAAGGCCCTAGGTTCTAATCCCAGCACTACGGAGGATGGGGGTGCATTAGTTTAATGCATCACTAAACACATTTTACCAGAGTAATTCTATCATCTTAACTACTCAGGAAGCAGAGGCAAGAGGATCACAAATTCCAAGTTTGTCTGAACTACAGTGATCCTGCTTCAAAAAAGAAAAAAAAGGTAAAAAGAGTGAGTATAGCTCCATGGTAGACTGCTTGTCTAGAATATGCAAAGTTCAACCCTGGGTACTGGCTGTGAGGGAAGGTGGGAGGTGAGAGAGAGAATATATATAGAAAAAATAAATAGCAAAGGACATCAATTTTTAAATTTGATTATTTTTAACACCACCCCACATCAATATTTAAAAACTGGGTGGGTGGGGTATGCTGGAGAAACGGTTCAGCAGAGTCCTTGCTGCTCTTGGAGAGGACTGGGGTTCAGTTCCCAGCACCCACATTGGGCAGTTTACAATCTCCTGTAATTCCAGCTCCAGGGGATTCATCTGGCCTCCATGGGCACTAGCATACATATACATGAAAATAAAATCTTTAAAGAAATGGCTATTTTATGTTGTCTTTAAACAAAGCACCCATTTTCACTTCATTAGATAAAGTGAATGCTTCCTATAGTTTCCCAGCAAGCACCCAGAGTTCTTTGCTTAGCATGAGAAGAGAGACAAGCTACTTAATTAAAAGATAGTGAAGTGAAAGTTAGGAAGAGAGAGCTGGGGATGAAAGAGCTGCTTGCACAAATGTGGCACTTAAATGATAGTGCTAGAAGCAATTTCCTTCCCTTATCTTTCAAACTAGAAATAACACTCTTGCACCTTAGTGAGCCATCATATATGCTGGGTGTGTCCTAAGTGTCTGTCTTAAGGCAGTGCTCAGTGCAAGCGAGGTCATGGCTTATGGTACACTGCTTACCTGTGAGTAGTGATCTGTGGACGGTGATGACCGGGACCGTTCATGAATGTACTGTGGCTTCTGCTGCTGATCTAGACCAGCATCCAGAATATCATCTGCTGAATGGTACCGCCCAGAACTCCTGGCTTCCAAAGGTTTTCTCTGTTCCTTCCAAGATGCCTGATATTCTGCGAAGGTTCCAAGCCTTCTGGGTGGATTCAATTTCTCAGAGGCCTTTTCTACTTTTCTGTCATCACTGAGGATCTCTCCATAGGAGGTAGCCTGTGACCTCTTCTGGAACCAGGACTCTGTACTCTCACACTCATGGCCCCCTGTCTGTGGCCTCTCAGCCTTCTCTCTTGAGAGCCCACAGACAGCTTGCCTGTGGCTTGGCCTCTGGAGAAGAGATTTGCTTGTTTCCTCGAAAAACTTCCATCTGTCAGCAAATGTACCCACAGTATCTTCAGGTGTCCTGACATTAGGATGAGGACTGTGGTCCCCTGAGAGACCCACTTCATTCATTTTCTCTGGCTCAGAATAGGATTTCAGTTTCTGTTCTGCTGTGAACCGTTTCCGGCCTCCAATTCGAAGAATGTGAGACACACCACCTCCAGAAGAAGGTGGCTTGGCCAGACCTGCCTCACAGAGGCGGGGGACAGAGTCTGACTCCCCAGGGAAAGAAGAGAAAGAAGATGTAGCAGTATGGTCACAAGTCCTGTGTTCTGATTGTCCTGAATACTGATCTGCTGGGGTGGGATCTAAATCACGGCGTTGGAAGGAGGTGGCCTTCAGGACTCGTGTCTGGGCCTCCTTCAGGTGCTCTTTATAGGTGCTGGGGAAGGAACCTTCTGGGACAGCCCCCACATCAGCTCTCCAGTCTCCAGCACAGTCCTCAGCCTCACTGTCTCCAGCCAGTGTCACAGTGCTCTTGCTCTTCTGCAGCTTTGCTCTGCGCATCTGGATCTCATTCCTCAGTGTTGTGGCAAAACGGTCACTCCTTCGTGTGGGTTTACCCATCTGGGTATCAAGCAGTGGTGGCTTCTCATTTCCACAATCCTTACTGTTCTCGGGTCTCCATGTGCCATCTTGGGTCAGAGAGTGCAGCATGGGTGTCCTTTGACGAGAAATTCTCCCACTCTCTGCATCCACCAACTTGAAGTCATTATCAGGACACTGCATTCCAGCTTTCACAGTGTGGCTGGCTTTAGGAGGCTCTTGGATTTCTGAGCAGCAGCCTTCAATCCCTGCATCCAGCTGTTGATACCCCTCTCTTTCATGAGAGGCCAGGGTCTCCTCATGCTGTTGTAGGTGGCACCTCTGGCCCATTGGGCGCAAGAGAGGATATTCAAGGTCCACAGGAGTTGTGTCTGAATGCCAATAGTTACCTCGGGGTATCACAACCTGGGTATTCCCCTGCACAGGCTGCCTGTGGGGCACAGAAAAATAGTGGCTCCGCCCTCTGTCATCCAGCTTCTGGTTGGTAGAACCAGACCACCTCACTTGAGCAGGGCTGTCATCCTGAGATGGTGCAGGAGGCTCCTGCATACCTCCACCAGGAGTCATATGAGGCAGCTCCCTTGGTGATGAGGGGACCCTTGGGCTCTCATCACTGCATTGCCGTGGGTGGTGGCTTCCATGGTAAGACTTCAAGAAGCGCATATCTGTGCTGGACAGGGAGAAGTGGTGCCTGCCTGGAGCCCCTGAGGGTCCACCTGCTCTATCATCAGAGGATAGCCAATGGCAATCCAGGTGCCCTTCTTGCTGGTAAACCAAACTTCCTATTTCTTTGCCACTGCTTGGGTGTGCCAGCCTCCACTGTCGATCAGTAGTTTCCAGTCTGCGGTCTCCCCGGGGTTGCACTTGGGGCAGTGTGGTAAAGTGCTGCATACTGGCCAAGTCTGAAAATGGAGGGCCCCGTGCCTTTTCATGGCCCCTGGCTGCCACGGCAAAGCTATCACTGCGCAAAGGCGGTGCAAGAGGGGGAGGAGAAGAAGGGGCTTTTTTCTTGTCAGGGATATACCAAACCGGTCCAAAATTGGATCTTCCAGAAGTGGTTGTTTTGGGCTCAACATTATCCTCTGGTCTTGGGCTTTTACTGCTGTTACTAAGAATCCTGGGTGTGAAACATGGCCTGTCCTGTAGTCCTTGAGGATCACCTGCAGACTGGCTTTGCCGGCTGTTGCCTGGCCTGGAGGCCTCCCAGAGGCCAACTTTGTAGAGAATGTTCTCAGTGGAAGAGGCATCGGCCTTGGGCAAGGTATGGTCAGGGGTGCTGGAACAGGTAGAAAAGGAGCCATAAGCTGAATCTCGCTTGCTATGGCCACCCAGGTGGTCAATGCTGCTGTTGGACTTGGCAGATGACAGGTGTCCAGAGGGGTAGAGCTGGGAGCTATGGTCCAGGCTGTCTATGCTGCCCACAGAGCTGAAGTGGTCAGAAGTGCGCTGTAGGCTTGTGTGCTCCCATGAGCCAGACAAATCATGGGAGGAAGAACTTCAAAAAGAAAAAGCACAACAAAAGGTTTGCAAACAGCAAGATCTGAGGAAAACAGCATTATAAGTGTAGTTGGTCCTCCACTGAGGGGGACAGGATACTTAACAGTAACTGATTGGGAATTGGGAGGGGAGGTATTTCTGAGGGCACACTGAAAAGACTGTTAACCTTCTGACTGCCTTTTAAAGATCCTTTTCAAAGTTACCACATTTTCTCAACCTAATGCCCACGTTGATGCAAGCAGTGCCTGAATTAACATCTATGGTCCTTCATTGGTTAAAAGCAGGGACTGGAAAATGACAGCTCATGAACTAAGAATGGTTCTTAGCTTTTTAAAAATTTTTAAATTTATATTTTTATTATTGTGTGTGCATGTATACATGATGTGTGTATGCATGCAGGCCTGTGTCATGCCATGTGTGCCATGTCAGAGAACAACTTTTGTGAAATTGGTTCTTTCTTTCTGCCTTTCTGTGAGTTCCAGGGACTGATCTCAAGTCATCTTTCACTGCAAGACTTTTACCCACTGAGTCATCTCACAAAATAATTTAAACAGGCTCATAACATCCAGTGAGATTGAAACAACAATTAAAAGTCTTCCAACTTAGCTGGGCATGGTAGGACACACCTTTAATCCCAGCACTTGGGATTAAAGTACTCAGCAGAGGTAGGAGTACCTCTGTGAGTTCAAAGCCAGCCTGGTTTACTGAGCTAGTTCCAGGAAAGCCAGGACTATGTAGTGAGACCCTGTCTTAAAACACCCCCCCCCCCGGAAATCTTCCAATTTATAAAAGCCCAGGGCCAGATGGATTCAGTGTAGAATTCTATCAAACTTTCAAAGAAGTAACATCAATATTCCTCAAATATTCCATAAAATATTAAAGCAAGGACATTTTCAAATTCTTTTTATGAAGTCAATATCACCCTGATACTAAAACTGGACAGACCCAACAAAAAAGAAAACTATTTCTGAAAGAACATGAATACAAAAGTTCTAAATAAAATACTTGCAAACCAAATTAAAAAATAGGGCAAAAAGATTATCCACCATTACCAGGCTGCCTTTATCCCAAAGATGCAGGGATAGTTCAACATGCATAAATTAATAAACACAATCTATAATGGACTAAACCTCTGAAACTTTAAGCCATTCCCCACACCAAAAGAGGGTGGTGGCTGACCACAAAGGGGTGCTATGGAAACCCACACTGCTAAATTCAGAACTACCAATTCTTTGATGTCCCACTTGACAGTCCCAAAGGGACTCTTTAAGAAATACCCACAAGAGAAAACAAGTTTGTTCATCCTTTGTCTAGCCATTCAATTTTGTTTTCTATTGTGTTCAGTAAAATTTTCAGTTCTAACCCTAATTGAGCATAGGTAGCCTTGACTATTCTGAAATCAAGATACTCATGGAAATTTCTGAGTATTCACAGAATGCTACAGTTATACAGATCACACATGGTGTTTCATCTCAGGGAAAGACTACCTACCTAGCCTGGTGCTGGCTCTTCCAGGAAGGGGAACCACTGGTGCTCAGAAACAGTGAGGCTGCTGGCTCAGAGTGGGTATCGAAGAACTTGGTGGCATGCCAGGAGTGAGGCCTCCAACTCGGATCACTTTTCCTGGAAAAGAATGCAGACACTGAAGGACTTCACATACTAGATACCTTCCTGTCTGAGACATCATCAGGAACCCAACAAAGGAAACTAGTGGCCTCTGCTGGCACCCAATACACAGCATGGCTTACAGCTACTTTCCATCGTATATAGGCATGCACATTTTTTCAGATGGTTGTTAATGACCAAATTGTCATGATGTAGATTGGATATCATAGGCTCTAAGGCAGCCCTTAATCCTTTTAATTTATTCTTCCATAAATGGATAAGATTATTGTTTTGTCAATTAGAAATTTTTTAAGCATTTGAGACAATATCTAATGTACCCCAGGCTAGCCTTGATATCTGATCTTCCTGCCTCCATCTCCTGAGTCTTCAAGTGTACTCCTCATGCACAGTTTTATGCAGTGCTGGGGATGGAACCCAGAGTTTTATACATACTAGGCAAGTACTCTACCAACTGAGCTATATACCTAGCTCTTATTTTGTTTTGTTGTTATTGCTCTTTGTGGTTTTTTTTTTAAGACAGGGTATGTATGAGGCCTTGGGACTGATCTCCAGTACCCCCAAAACAACAACAAAACACCTTCAGGGGAATGCCACAAACATGAAGACCCATCTTTTCAACTCCAAAAGTCACTGCATGAAGGCACCTTTACTTCTCAGTGCTCCAGTTTAAGAGAAAAATAACCTCACAGTGGATAGTTTTTTGAGCTAGTAAACAATGAAAAAAGAACCCACTGAACACCTTTAGGTAAATAATAGACTAGACATTATCTCCCACAGAAAAAAAATATTACAGAATGCTATATTATAAAGAATATTTTTGACCTGGCCTGGCCCCAGGCAGCCTGGAAAATAACACCCAAGTGTGTGCCGAGGGGCCATGACCATGGCCTGGGTTGCCACTGAGGGCTATTCAGATGTCCCTGATCTAGGCTGCCACCTGAGGCCATAGGGATGTCTGCGACTGGGCTGCCACCAAGAGTTATGTCTGGGTCCATGGTCCTATTTCAGCCAGGGTCTGTGTTGATATTTGTGGCCAGTGTTACCACCAAAGGCCAAGTGTATGTCTGTGATCTGGGTTGCAGCCTGAAGCCATGTTGATGTCTGAGCACTGTGCTTATCTGGCCCTGCCCCTCACTGGCTGAAGCACTCAGAAAAGCTGGACCTGCCCCGTGTCAGCTTGGGTGCCAGAGAAATGCCTCCCCCACCCCAGAGCAGGCAGGAGAGCTGACCCTGAAGATTAGAGAGCTGGTGAGCGGGTTCTGCCCCTCGCTGGCTACAGCACTTGGAAGACAGGGCTCCACATCTCATCTGGGCAGCACAGTAGAGCTGGCCCTGGTAGCATAGGCATGGGTGAGATGGCCCTAAGGGCATGAGCACAGGAGAGATAGCCCTGCCCCTTGCTGACACTTGGTGAACTGGTTACACCCCTCCCAGGGGTTGTGCTGGAGAGCTAGCCCTGGTGGCATAGCTCTGGTGGTATGGGTGAGAGAGAGCTAGCACCTACAGCATGAGCACAGAAGAGCCGGTCCCACCCCTTGCCAGTTGCCACAGATAGGAGAGCTCGCCCCACCCCTCACTTTAGTAAAGCAGAAGAGCTGCCCTGGTGACATGGGTACAGGAGAGAGGGCAGTCTGAACAACTCAGCTACCACCTAGACCCAGATCCAGGACATTGAGTTGGTCCACCCCAACATCTGCTCCAACTAAGACCTGCTAGAGCCCCTAAAGGGGCTGGTCCTGCAGAACTAAAGCTGCAGGATCTCCATGACACAGGGCAACAACAGGATATCTAAGAGTTGCCCTGTGAGGATCTAGTATTGATAGTGTAGCAGAAGCCAGAGGCCTTGAACCAGTCCAATGACTCATTGCAATGAACACTTGCAAGTAAATCTGTATGGGCAAAAGGGTGTACTGTGTAACACATTGCAGCTTCCACAGTGAGATTTTTTTTGTTGGTTAATTTGTATGTTTTCTCTTTGGGGAGAATGTTACAAGGGCAGAGGGCAGATACAGAGGGATGGGGAAATGAATGGAATTGGGGTGCATGATGTGAAATTCACAAAGAATCAATAAAAAGTTAAAAGAAAGAATATTTCCCAAGATAGAACTGAAAAACATTGTAAGACAAATCTTTTAATGACTTGTATAGTTTCAATGAATATGCAAGGGGCAAAAAAAATTATGTTGACTTTATAATCATTTTCCAGGAACTAGAAAAAGAATAAAATGGACAAATTCATTACACCTCAGAAGTAAGGAATTATAAAAGCAGGAATGTACCTTATAGAGTTCCTCAAAAGCTTTATAAGGAAGGATCTAACCACATGCATTTCATTGTCTGCTGGTTTTTCATGCTATATTATCTATAAATTCTTTTGTATTTCTGTTTTGGTTAATTGGTGAGAGAAATAAACCAGACTGGCTGAATGTGAGAGCAAAGGGGAGGGAAAATATGGCTAAGCAAGAAAATGCTGGGGTTGGGGATTTAGCTCAGTGGTAGAGTGCTTGCCTAGCAAGAGCAAGGCCCTGGGTTTGGTCCTCAGTCCCCCCCCCCGTCCCCCCCCAAAAAATGCCTCACCTATGATGATACTATTTGTATCTCCACACTAGAATGCCTTAAAATACTGAGTACTAGCTGAGGCTATGGAAGAGCAATGTCCAGGAAAACTATTAGTAAGCAAATTCTAAAATAGTAGCAATAAATTTGGTTTTTACAAAATGTGTAATAGATTTAAAATGTCTGTAACATCTTGGCTACCCTCCCATTAGTTGGATTTGTGTCCCTTCCCCTTCAGTGTGAGCTCACTTAAGGTGACCAGCTCAAGTAACAGAATGGAGCTAAGCATAATTCTGTAATCCTAGCACTGTAATCCTAATATTCAGGAAGTGGAAGCAGGAGGACTTCTGTAAGTTGGAGCCTAGCTTGAGCTACATAGTAAAGTTCCCAGCAGGCCTGAGTTCAACTGTGTAAACCTCCCCTTTCCTTCCTTCCTTTTAATAAATGTTATTTCTTCCCATTTGCATATAGTTATAGGAAACCTGTAACTTCTTCCTGGCTGACTTAGAATGCTTTCCCTGAAGAAAGCCATGTAAGAGTCATTAGTTAGCATGTCAGAATCAGAGCCTGATGCTATGGAAGAGGGTTCTCCACAGAACCTAGGCGTATGTTTATGTGAAAGGTAGCTAGGAGAAGTTCTCCAAGGCTAGAGGGAATAGACTAAGAAATGTAAGACAAAATGCATCTCTTGACTCATATCCTTGAGAAGTATGTATGAATAATGGACTATGTTCTGTGAGGCCATGGTGAAATGAAAAACATTCCAGAAGGTCCTTAAAAGGACAATAAACAGGGCTAGCAAAATGGCTCCACTGGAAAAAGGCACTTGCTACACAAGCCTCAGAACCTGAGTTTGACCCCTAAAACTCACATAAAAATGGAGTTGTCCTCTGGCTTCCACAACCACAGAGTGGCACATACATATCATGCACACAAACATGCACATCGATATTTAAAAGACAACACACAGACAGATGTGACAATTACAATATATAGTCAGCAGTTGACTGAGACTCTTTGAAGAAAACAAATAATGACAAACAGTAAAAAGGGGTAAATGAAGATTGCAAAAACTGGGGATTTCAAGAAGACTTAAGTTTTTCATGCTTATTGGGGCTATTTTTAAAAAAGATAAATGAAGATATACAGAAAAGAGTATACTCCTATATGCAATCACCAAAGGCTCCAACACCTACCAGGGGCAGTGAAATTTTCCTAAAATGCATGTGATCATTTTCATACCCTCTGAATTTCCTGGTACACCCTGAACACATTTGGGGATCAAGTGCATTGGGCTAGTTAGCATTTCAGATGCTGGGAAACAGCTGAGGTTGTATTAATAAAAATCAGATGCATCTAGAGCCTAGCTGACCAGTCATTCACAATTCTGAGGAGATTTTGTGTTCTCTGATGCCACCTAATGGCCCACCCACACTCACCATCTCTTTGATTAGTTTTACCCATTCTCAGGTGGTAAGAACAGATTTGAAATCCACTCATAAATAAGGCTCTGTTTCCTCCAATGCAGGACACACAGCCAGATAGGCTTTAATCCAGTGGTCCCTAGTAATAAAGGTACAGGGAACAGGACACAGACATACCTCAGTGTATGCTACAGCAAAAGAGATAAACAGAAGAGATAAAAGTGGAGTCCCTGATAGCACTGAGTTTGTACCCAGCTGCTAGGTCATGCAAACAGCAAGAAAGATTTCATTATTGATACTCAACTAATTTTTTCATGAAATCATCTGTCATAAGTGTACAACAAAGAGGATTTACTTCATTAAAAAAATAATTTCATAGCACAACTTGGATATGGTTTTTAGTTTTTGTGTGTGTGTGTATACATGCACATATATATTTGCATTTGAGTGCATGCACGCATGCTACAGTGCATATGTATAGTTCAAAGACAACCTTGGATATCAGAGCTTGACTTCTACCTTGTTTAAGAAAGGGTCTTGTTTGCCTCTCTGCACACTGTGCTAGCTGGCCCATGAGTTTCTGAGGATTCTGTCTCAACCTCCCATTTTGCCAGAGGAGCACTTGTATTATAGTAATGTGCTGTTACATCTGGCTTTACGTAAATTACGGAGATCCAAACTCAGGTCCTCATGCTTGTATGGCAAGTACATTATACACTGAACCATCTCCCAGCCTGATATTTGGATACATTTTATTTTGAAAGAACAGTGTTCAGTTTTTCAATTCAAAAATTGGCATGGAGTGATAAAAAATTCTGTTCCTTCTCCTTTTGTTTTGTTATTTTGAGACAGTCTCTTATTGTGTATCCTGGGCTAATTTGGAACTTGTTATGCAGCCTACAGTAGCCTCAAAATTGTTACTGAACACCACAAATCCAGCTTCTGTTTCATTCTGTTAATTATTAGCATAACTATTTCAATAACATTTTTGTTCTTCAAAAGGACATACAGAATCCCTTCCCTTTCCTCAAAAACATAGTAATCACATATGAGTTTGGTATTTTTTAAATCATTTAGAATATAGTGAACTGTATCTCTTCCCCAAATACAGCCTATGTCTGGTCTTCCTGCCCCAGTTAGTTCTGCAAGTGGTAAGTACACACAGGAGGCCTGGCTGTTCAGACTTCTGGAAGCCTGCAGAAACAGCTCAGCACATCTCTCTACCTGGAAATTGTGACTAGGCAGGCTAGGAGGCTGTTTCCACATACTGAGAGTGAAGGAAGAGTTCTTGGTGTTTTAGACATAAGAGGCAGAAGTTATAAAGGCCTTACTTCATAAAAAGGGCGGTGTAGAAATGTGCTAGAAATACTTGGGCCTCAGTGACTTTAAAAGTACCAGTGGGAGAGCCCAGTCTGTGGAGAGATATACAAAGCCACCCTACCCCCTGAAAGGCCCACAGAAGACAGGATGATTTCAAAAGGTCCAGGGTAAGAGAAAGTGGAATTTAGCTGGCTCCTGGCAATTGCCAACACTTCAAGTTCTTCAAACAAATTAAGACGTACCTTCATGTAGAGTGGACCTTGGATCTCACCTTGTACATTTTTTTCTTGTTTTCCCTAGGATTCACAGCTCTGTGTTTCATCTCAGGTACACTTGGTATACCTGACTGAGGTTTGTATATTTTCATCAAGCACCTGGCTCAGCCACTGAAAGACAGCTCCATGGCTTTGTCTTCAGGACAGAAACCCTCCTCCCTCTTGGAGTTATCACTCACTAGTTACAGCATCTGTGACCCATGTCTTATCAGCCCATTTAAGCTGAGAGCATTCCAGATGGCAGGACCTACTGGAATGATGTTAATTACTTGGCTGGTGTGTTACTTGAAAGTTAAGTGAACATATAAAGTATATGTTCGAGCACTCTTAATGATAACACTGTGTATCTACTGTAAGAAAAAAGTAGCTAGGTCTGAGAGTGCATGAAATGTAACCCAGGAACTCAGGAAGACCTAGAATTTGTAGCCAGCTTGGGTTACATGTAAAGTTCCAAGAGCCAACCTGAGCTACACAGCATGACCCTGTCTTCAAAAAGTCAAAAAAGAAAAACAGCACAACAAAACAATAAGGAAAAGAAAGAAATGTTGACTGCTTAATGGTACAGTGAGAAATTCATAGAATAGTACATTCTTTCCTAGGCAGTGCTGCAGAGAGTGCCATGCTGTGGCTGGGAGCATCCTGCCTGATAAGATCTGGTGCGATGGGACAGAAGTGAAAGAGTTCCTGCCTTTATACATTAGAAGAATTCAGGAAAGACACAAATGTCCTAATGCATTCAGCAGATGAAACTGATACAAGCTATCAAAGGCCAATCTTCAGCAATAACAGCAGCAGTCAAAGGATAAAAGCTTCAGTGTCTCTTCTCTCAGACAGTATAGTTCCCTTATCTCTGCCCTGGCCAGAGCAAGGAATCTGCTTCTAGTGTCCTCCATCATATCCCTGTCACACTCTCCACTGCTGAAAGAGAATATTACAAAATGAACTCACACCATGCTCAGTACTGGAGTACACCCAAATAATTGGTGTCTTTTCTTACCTTTTGTCACATACCCTTCTATACATGTTGGAAAGCAAAAAAAAAAAAAAAAAAAAAAAAAAAAAAAAAAAAAAAAAAAAAGAAAAAAGAAAAGAAAAGAAAAGAAAGGCTAGCTTTCTATCCTCTCTACTCCATATCCAAGCCACTTGTGATCTTGTGATCAATAACACAGGATTTACAGCTGCCTAGCACATCAGGCAACATTTATAAGGACTCCAATACAACTTCCTGGCTTCACTTCAACAGAACAGATAATGCTGGCCAAGAAACGAAAGACATTTAAATGAACAGGCTTTAATGTCACTATTATAAATAGCCCTAAGGACTAACAGCAGAGTTGATGAGTCTTATATATAAAACAAAGACACAAAATTGGGTATGGTGACTCACACCTGTAATCCTAGCTCTCAGGTAGTGGAGGCAGAAGGATTCCCACAAGTTTGAGGCCAGTCTGTTCTAACAGCAAGACCCTTTCTTTAAAAAAAAAAAAAAAGGTAGCCACAGAATTAGTACGTCAGAGCTACAGCTGAGGATGGGTACATAGTGGGCCCTCCAAGGTTATAGGTAAGAAGTCTTATGGAAACTGAGGTTCTCCTACCTAGGAGTTTAATAAAGGCATTTTACCTAGCTCATATCTTTGACAGAGTCAGCGGAGATAAAAGGAGGCAGATGTTTGAAAAGCCCTGCTATAAAGGGCCAGATCAAAACACACTGGAAATACCCTGGGGATCTCAGTGACTACAAAAGTGCCAGTTGGAGACCCTATGGTCTGGGGGCGGGGATGTACAAAGGCCTCAAAGGGACAAATCCCACAGAAGGCACAGCTGAACAGGATGTTTCTGGAAGGCCTAAGGTAGAGGGAGAGTGGAACTGAAATGGCCTTTGGCAACTGTACATACTCCCCTATTTCTTTATAAGAAATAAAAAGCATCTTCATATAAGCATACTGTGGGATCCTGGCTCTCTTGCCTGTTTCAAAAAAAAAATCCCCTTAGAGCTTGTGATTATGCTCACCATGCCCTGATAAAATGTTAGAATAAATTTGATAAAATTCGAGAATTTAGAAGGTTCTTCTCCTAGAAAAAGGACCAAGAAGTAGAGATTAGATATATATAAGATATCTAACATGTAGGAAAGGCAACTCAAGGGACTGATGTTAGCATCACCATGTGGTAAAGAAATGTTGAACCTTGACCATGAAAGAACTCCATTATAAAATAAAACAAATGACTTCCTTGAAGTTTACCACCAAGTCTGTTGAATACAAAGAATGGGTCTACTATTTGTAATTGCTACACCTGAGAGGCTAAGGCAGGAGGACTTCAAGTTAAAGGGAAGGCTGAACAATAAAGCAAGACCCTTTCTGGAGGGGAAAGGGGGGAGTCAGCCAACTGCTGCAGTATGAATGTGAAGAGTTAAATGCTACGCTGAGTAAATAATATTTCTCAATAAGGTCTGGGAGCACAAATGTGTGATCTCCACACTTTTAAGTAGAGGCAGGAGGACTAGGAGATCAAGGTCAGCCTCGGGTTGTACATACTGAGTTAAGAGCCAACCTGGGATACCTAAGACCCTGTCTCAAAAAAAAAAATTCAATAACATTTTTTTCCCAAAGGAATCTGTTAATTTTACACCCTTCAGAATGCTTTCTTGGAGAACTATTAAACAACACCTTACGTGCATGGTTGCTCTACATCCATAAATACTCAGTAGCTATGGAGAAACTGTCATTTGTTTTATTATACATCAACTCAATGAGGATGGATGATCCTTTTCTTTGGAAAAGCACCAAGCCACAGAATATCCTCTGTATCCTTAAATGAATCCCAAGACCCGACTGAGGGTGTGGCTCAGGAGTAGAGTGCTTGCATGGCATTCAGAAGGCCTCAAATTCCATTAACAGCACTGAAAATAATAACAACAATAAACGAACAACAGTGTTATGTTTAGAAACTGAAACTAGAGAAGATGCTCAAGAAAAACCTGCATGCTTATTTTTTTGTTATTTGTTTTTTTGATTTTTGTGTTTCTGTTATTTCATTACAGCTACAGAGAAGCAACCTACTCTAACAGATAATGCAATATAGCCATTTTCCAGAGTGGAGGCCAGATACCTGTCATCCCTTTATCCCAGTCATGGTAGCAGCTATTCTACCCAAAGAACACTAGCTGTCTCAAAGCCAAAAGGACCCGAGTTATTTATTTTGGTTTAGTTAGTTTTTTGAGACAGTGTCTCCTTATATACCCTTCCTGCCTCAGCCTTCTGAGTACTGGGATTACAGGCATGTGCTACCACACCCAGCATAACCTCAGTTATTTAGTCAGACATTTCATAATCACATTAATAAAAGCACTAGCAATACAACTTCATTAAATTAAAAAGGCTTTGGATTTAACTATTATAAGCAGGCTATAAAATTCCTTTCCTTGGCACCTATTCTAAATGGTATAGCAGTAGGGAGGGGAGCAAGTATCTGAGACGGTAAGAGGAAGACACACAATGAGGTTCTCATATCCATGAGCATTTTCCTTGCATAAAGGAAGCAGGCAATGTAAAAACAAAGGCAACAAAATGCACAGTGCAATTCTTTTTAGAAAACATCCATTCTACATGGTAAGGTGTGTTTGCTTCCTTCCCCAAAGACAATCAAGGGGTATTAGTAGTAGCAAACTTTATGGGACATGTGTAAGAAGAAGTAACATTTATTCTGTCTCTGTGACCTACTGGGCAGCCATTTTCTCATGGCTCTGCCAATATCACCTCTTTCTACCCCTTAGTAAGAAACCAAAAGTTCATTTTCCTAGACCAAGCAGTCAGCCCACAGCAACAAGACATCCTCCAAGCATAGCCATGACTAAAACCAAGGGCAGGACAGAGACCTCTGAGAGTCATGTGCTCCTACAAGTAATAATAAGGGTGAGCAACCTGTTGGACATAACTAAAACATAGGCCTCTTGCCAAGAGAAGTCCATTGAGAGGTTGGCAGGACTCCTGGTATCTGCTGGGCAACAGGTCCTGGCACTCCCATGTTATCAAGAGAGGATACTTTGAAACACTCCATAATCTCATCAGCACATTTCTCTTTTCAATTCAACTGCACATAGAGAAATCTTCTCATGTAAAGTCCTTCATGTTAGACCTTAACACTGGTACCTCTTTTAAAAATTATATATATAATGTATATATTATATATATACACACATATCTATCTATCTATCTATCTATCTATCTATCTATCTATCTATCATCTATCTAAAATATAGGTGAGGGTATGACTCTATGGTATAGCACTTGGCTAGCACCAAAAACATTAACTGCATTGTTAATGCTACAGTTTACATCTTAATTCCTCAGATCTAAAAATGAACATAATCTGTAGCATGTAAGGCTAGTTATACAATTTATAGCTCCTCTGAGATGAGTGCCATGGCACACATCTGTAATCCCAGACTTGAAAAGTTGAAGTAGAAAAATCTCATGTTGGAGGCTAGCCTGGGTCTATGGAAACCTTGTCTTAAAAAAAATCCCAGTTCTTTTAGAAACTTGAAAGAAGCAAAATCAAGTTTCTCTTAATGTGTTTCTTTATATATATATATATACAGTAAATATGTGTCTCTTAATATATTTAAAAAAACAGTGAGTCTGGGATGTAACTCAATATTAAAATGCTTGTCTAGCATCAGCAAGGCCTTGAGTTCAGTCCCCAATACCAGAAAAAGTCAAAGTACAACGACAGTTGTATGCAATAAAATGTCATAAGATCTATTATTTTGTATAACTAAAAACAGTAAAACTAATGAAAACTAAAAGCCATCAATGTTTTCAAAGTAATTTTTTTAACTCACTAGAAATCATTACTCTATACTTCTGCCAAACTGAATTTTATAAACATCATTTGATGTCTTAGTTACAGTATGGACATAGCCTTCATAAAGATTAAGTCCCCCCCCTTTTTTTTTTTACAATGAATAAAGAATGAAAAACAAAAGTCTTAACTTTGACCTAGAAAATGAAATGTCTCACAGAGATTCATCTGATTAAGCTACATACAAGTCCAAACTCAAGATAAAACACTTATGAACTATTTGGTTTTACTTTTCCCCCCTGACTTTAATAAAGAAAATACTGAAAGAAGCACAAAGAAATCAGGGCATAAACTTCGACATCTCTGCTTCAACAAGGAAATAAGCATAGTAGCATGCCCCCAAATGCTCACCAATAGAAATAATGCCCTCAGCAATGAGCAAACAAGAGCAAACTACCCTATAGCATGGATTTCACTTGACACGCCCAGAAACCCTCCTTGGACCACCCCTTCAACACACACACCAAGAATCCCCATTCTGGGAGGATTCTGCAAGGAAATGCTCTCTAGAATGTAGGAAAGACAACAGGAAAGAAAAGGGAGGAAGAGGAAAGAAAAGGGAGGAAGAGGAGAAAAGACACAACCAGCTGCTGTCTCGAAACTGTCACTCCTGACATACCACTGTAAATACTCACAGGAATATCTATGCTAATAATCATCACTGAGGCCATCCGGCCACCCACTCAAGGCCAGTTCCATGAGGCCAGTGCAGAGGTGAGCACTACAGGGTACCAGTATGAAGCTGAAGGCAATGAAACTCTACAACATCTGAGAAGGGATGCATGTTGCATAAAACTTGTTCCCAGCAAGCAATACCTCTGTCCAGCATCTGAAGCCTGCTTTCTGCAAAACGTGCAACCATCTAATAACAGGCTGCCTAACCATTGCAGACTCCAGCAAAAGAAAAGCCTCCTCTTTGGTGTTAATCTGCTCCTGAATGTAAGCTTAGCAGATATAATTAGATTCACAAGACAGTTTGTGGCTACGAGCAGAGACAAGTAACATGAATTAACCCTATTCTGGCTTGTCCCCCAACAAAATGACTTGCAATCCAGGACAGTGTCACCAGAAACAACCAGAGTGAGATTAAGAATAAGGTGTAAGTGTAAGTGTACTAATACTATACTATATCGTAAATTTGGGAAAAGATTGAAAATGTATTTACAGTATAATATTTAAAAGTTCCCTATTTATTATTTAATGTTTAAATATTTAATTTATTTAATATTTAATGTTCCCTAGGGTTCACGGGTATATTTTGATTTGTTTTTGTATTACTGGAAATTGAACCCATGACTTCACAGATGCTAGAGAAGCACTAATTACTGAGCTATATCCCCAGTCCTTCTTTGTGTTTATTATTTTGAAACAGTGTGTCAATTAACTACCAAGGCTGCCATTAAACTTACTCTGTTGCCCAGACTGAACTCTCTAGATCCTTGGGCCTCTGCATTCCTCAGCTTTTTCAAAGCAATACAGCCACCCAATGAAACTGCCAGTAGCCTTCTGTGAAAATCCTAGAGCCCAGATCCATGCCAGTCCTACCCATGAGATCTCCAGTTGTAAAATTTTACATGGAGAACAGAGCAGGTGACAACAATATGGAGACAATTAATGCATATTGATTGAATACATTGTCTTTTCATTGCAAAGGGACACAATGAAATACCAAACACCTTGGAAACCAAAGAACAGGTAGGCATGCTGGACCCAATCTGTCACAACCCCACCAATCTGGCTCCTATAGAGTCCCCCAGCCTACTGCTCATGAGCTCGAATGCCACCTGGACATTATGAAGAAGAACATGTGCTCTTGCTGGAGATAATAGTTAAAGTTCTTTTTTTCTTCAGTTACCCATGAGAAAAGTAGCCATTCTCTTTTGTCTATGGAAGAATCTTCACTGGGGATCAGATATCACCATGTCCCTTCAGGCATCACTGTCCGGACACTGCTTCTGAATGAGGACAAGATTACTGGGGCCTTGTGAAACAAGATTCCACTCCTTTGTGAAACTAGCCTATTGAAATCTCATCTGAGTTGGTTGGTCCCACACACTAAGATAAAAGGAGCACAGGAAATAAAAGGATGGTGCAGCTGTCATTAAGGGGAGGGGAGTCTATGCAGGGACTACTATTCAAATGTTAACAGTCACCACCACCACCTCTCACCTGAGGTAGGGAGGTACAGTAAGGCAAAGGATGGATCAACATAGTCTATTATTTGGTCATAATGTTTAGCAGGGTAACATATATTTATGTGTTTGCAGCTTAGGCTATGAGTCACTTTCAAAGTGACTTTTTGTGAGCTAGACTCTGCCTTGGGTGCTTAGAATCAAACTCGGGCCTTAGGTGCTGAGTACATGTTTTACTATGGAGCTGCACCCAAGAACTTGAAGTTTTTGTGAGAAGGCATGCTCCATGTTGGAGCTCAATATAAAATACTAGTAAATGCTAACTAATCCACAATGACTGAAAGCAGATTAAGTGGTTGCCTGGAGCATGAAGAAAAATGTCAGTGGGGAGATTCAAACTTAGAGAAGAATATATGCTAGTTTTCAGAACAATTGGTGCATTTGTAATAAAGACCTGTTACTCTGGAGTATTAAAAGGCTTTACTATGTATATCTTTAAGATCAAGAGTAATTTTTCACGATGCACTGAGAAACAGACATGAGTCCTAATATTAACTAATTTACCAGCTTGAGAAACTTCTTTTACATCCGTAAACAGCTCCATGTTAAACTTGAACAATATCTACCTCTATTACCTACAATTCATATAAAATTATTTCCAAAAAATTTAAAACACTATATTATTAAAAGTATGTTTTGAGTCCCTGGGAACCCCCACCCAACTCTGCCTCGGTTGCCAGCCAGCAGGGAAAACTCTTGTGGGAAACCCCTCCCAACAAAAACCCTCAACCGGACCCCACAATTTACATGTCCTACCCCAATACCCATTTGGCTGAGACCCCAGTAACTTCCTGAGGCTCAGATACCAAACCACCAGCTGTCCTTGGACCAAGAGGTGAGTGACTCCTCTCACACCCAGAGTCCTGCCCCTAGGATCCAAGCCCTGGGACACAGCCAGTCCCTGGGAAACCCCACCCAACTCTGCCCCAGTTGCCGGCCAGCAGGGAAAACTCTTGCAGGAAGCCCTGCCCCCACTCCCACCCCAGACCCTGCAATCTACATGCCCTGCCCCAATACCCATCCACCTGAGACACCAGTAACTTTCTGATGCATGGAAACCAAACTGTCAGCTCTCATTGGACCAAGAGTAACTTCCTGAGACAGGGAATCTGCCAGCCCTCATTAGACCAAGAGAGGCTTTCTGAGACACAGCATCTGTCAGCTCTGACTGGACCAAGAGCCCTGATAAGACCAAGAGAGGCTCCGTGAGTCACAGAATCAACTAGCTTGGGTTGAGCTAAGAGCAGCTCCCTGAGATACAGAATCTCCCAGCTCCAATTAGACCAAGAGCTAAGATTAGACCCAGAGGGGCCCTTTGAGACACAGACACAACAAGCACAGAGTGGATCAACAGCAGCTCGCTCAGACACAGGCACTTCTTATACCTATTAGAGGAAGAGATGGGCAGATATCAATGCAAAAATACATACAACAACATAAGGAGCAATGTGGCATTACCAGAACCTAGCCCTCCTACAACATCAAGACCTGAACATCACAATGTAGAAGAAGCAGAAGAAAGTGACCATAAAAAATTGCTTCATGAAGATGCTAGAGGCCTTTCAAGAAAAAATGAAAAATTCCCTTAAAGAAATGGAGGAAAAGGGGCTGGAGAGATGGCTCAACCGTTAAAGGCTAGGCTCACAACCAAAAATATAAGAAATGGAGGAAACGGCAAACAAAAAATTCAAAGAAATCAATAAAGAGATAGAGGAAAAGACAAAAAAAATTTGGAAGTAATCAATAAATCCCTTAAAGAAAGCCAAGAAAACCATGAAAAAGAAATTAAACATGTGAGGGAAACAGTTCAAGACCAGAAAAGGGAAATAGAAACAATGAAGAAGACACAAACAGAGGGAATGCTGTAAATAGAAAATCTGAGTAAACAAACAGGAAACACAGATGCAAGCATAACCAACAGAATACAAGAGATGGAAGAGAGAATCTCTGCTGTAGAGGATACAATAGAGGAAATAGAATCGTCAGTCAAAGAGAATACCAAAGCCAAAAAAGTCATAACACAAAATGTTCAGGAAATCTGAGACACCATGAAAAGGCCAAACCTAAGAATAATAGGGATAGAAGAAGGAGAAGAATACCAACTCAAAGGCACAGAAAATATATTCAACAAGATCATTGAGGAAAATGTTCCCAACTTAAAGAAGGAAATGCCTATGAAGATACAAGAAGCCTATAGAACATCAAACAGACTAGACCCCCCAAAAAGTCCCCTCACCACATAATAATTAAACACCTAAAGGTACAGAATAAAGAAAGAATATTAAGAGCAGATAAGGAAAAAGGCCAAGTGACTTATAAAGGCAAACCCATTAGAATAACATGCTGCTTCTCAATGGAGACGTTGAAAGCCAGAAAGAAGGACCTGGACAGATGTAATACAGACACTAAGAGACCATGGTTGCCAGCCTAGACTAGCAAAACTTTCAATCATCATAGACGGAGTGAACAAGACATTCCAAGAAAAAAAAAACAGATTTAAACACTATCTATCCACAAATCCAGCCTTACTGAAAGTACTAGAAGGAAAATTCCAACCTAAGGAAGTCAGATACACCCCCCCCCCCAAAAAAAAAACAAAAAAAAACCAGGCAATAGATAACTCCACTGCAGTAAATCCCAAAAAGAGAAATACACATACATACACACACACACACACACACACACACACACACACACACACACTACCGCCAAAAGATAACAGGAATTAACAATCACTGGTCAATAATATCCCTTAATATTAATGGACTTAATTCACCTATAAAAAGACACAGACTAACAGAAGGGATATGAAAGCAGGACCCATCTTTCTGCTGCATACAATAAACACACCTCAAATTCAAAGACAGACACTACCTCAGAATAAAAGGCTGGGAAAAGACTTTCCAATCAAATGGTCTTAAGAAGCAAGCTGGTGTAGCTATCCTAATATCCAACAAAATAGACTGCAAATTAAAATCAATCAAAAGAGAACAAGAATGACATTACATACTCATAATTGGGAAGATCCACCAAGATGAAGTTTCAATTCTGAACATTTATGCCCCAAACACAAGGGTATGCACATATGTAAAAGAAACATTACTAAAGCTAAATCACACATAAAACCCCACACATTAATAGTGGGAAACTTCAACACCCCATTCTCACCACTGGACAGATTTGTCAAATCAAAACTTATCAGAGAAATAAGGGGCTTAACTGATGTTATGACTCAAATGGACTTAATCAATATCTACAGAACATTCCACCCTAACAAAAAAGAATATACATTCTTCTTAGCACCCCATGGAACCTTCTCCAAAATTAACCACATACTCAGCCACAAAGCAAATCTCAACAGATAAAAAAAATTGGAATAACCTCCTGTGTTCTATCAGACCACCATGGTTTACAGTTAGATTTCAACAACAACAAAAATTACAGAAAGCCTACACTCTCATGGAAACTGAATAATGCTCAACTGAATCACAAATGGGTCAAGGAAGAAATAAAGAAATTAAAGACTTCCTAGAGATCAACGAAAATGAAGACACCACATACCCAAACTTATGGGACACTGTGAAAGCAGTGCTAAGAGGGAAATTCATAGCACTAAATGCCCATATAAAGAAGTTGGAGAAATCTCACACTAGTGACTTAACAGCACACCTGAAAGCTCTAGAACAAGAAGCAAAGTCACTCAGGAGGAATAGATGCCAGGAAATAATCAAATTGAGAGCTGAAATAAATAAAATAGAAACAAAGAGAACAATACAAAGAATCAATGAAACAAAGAGTTGGTTCTTTGAGAAAATCAACAAGATAGACAAGCCCTTACCCAGACTAACCAAAAGGCAGAGAGAAAGAGCATCCAAATGAGCAAAATCAGAAATGAAAAGGGAGACGTGGCCGCCGCTACTCCCTAATGCCAGCACCACCTCTCGCTTGCAGAGCTCCAGCCGAAGAAGAAGGGGGGTAAGTAAGGAGGTGCCCATACCATGGCTCCTACAAAGCAGACTGCCCGCAAATCCACCGGCGGTAAAGCACCCAGGAAACAACTGGCTACTAAAGCCGCTCACAAGAGAATGCCCTCTCCTGGAGGGGTGAAGAAACCTCATCGTTACAGGCCTGGTACTGTGGCACTCCGTGAAATCAGATGTTATCAGAAGTCCACTGAACTTTTGATTCGCAAGCTCCCCTTCCAGCGTCTGGTGCGAGAAATTGCTCAGGACTTCAAAACAGATCTGCGCTTCCAGAGTGCAGCTATTGGTGCTTTGCAGGAGGCAAGTGAGGCCTATCTGGTTGGCCTTTTTGAAGATACCAACCTGTGTGCTATCCATGCCAAACGTGTAACAATTATGCCAAAAGATATCCAGCTAGCACGCCGCATACGTGGAGAACGTGCTTCATAGTCCACTATGAGGGGCAACATTTCATTCTCAAAAAATTTTTTCCTCTTCTTCCTGTTATCAGTAGTTCTGAATGTTAGATATTTTTTTTCCATGGGGTCAAAAGGTACCTAAGTATATGATTGCGAGTGGAAAAATAGGGGACAGAAATCAGGTATTGGCAGTTTTTTCATTTTCATTTATGTGTGAATTTTTAATATAAATGCAATATGTAAAGCATTAATGCAAGAAAAATGTTTCAGTGAACACATTTCAACAGTTCAACTTTATAGCAATTATAAATAAACCTGTTAAATTTTTCTGGACAATGCCAGCATTTGGAATTTTTGAAAATAAGTAAATTTCTTATTGATGGCAACTAAATGGTATTTGTAGCATTTTTATCATACAGTAGATTCCATCCATTCACTATACTTTTCTAACTGAGTTATCCTACATGCAAGTACATGTTTTTAATGTTGTCTGTCTTCTGTGCTGTTCCTGTAAGTCTGCTATTAAAATACATTAAACTATAAAAAAAAAAGAAAGAAAAGGGAGACGTAACAACTGACAATGAGGAAATCCAGAGACTCATCAGGTCATACTTCAAAAACCTCTACTCCACAAAACTGGAAAATCTAAAAGAAATGGACAATTTTCTGGATAGGTACCATATACCTAAGTTAAATCAAGACCAGATAAACTAGTTAAATAGACCAATAACCCCCAAGGAAATAGAAACAGTCATTAAAAGTCCCCCAACTAAAAAAAGCCCAGGACCAGATGGTTTCAACACAGAATTCCACCAGATCTTCAAAGAAGAGTTAATATCAATATTCTTTAAATTGTTTCACACAATAGAAACAGAGGGAACATTACCAAACTTCTTCTATGAGGCTACAGTTACCCTGGTACCCAAGCCAAACAAAGATGCAACAAAGAAAGAGAACTACAGCCGGGTGGTGGTGGCGGCGGCGGCGGCGGCGGCGGCGGCGGCGGCGCACGCCTTTAATCCCAGCACTCGGGAGGCAGAGGCAGGCGGATCTCTGTGAGTTTGAGGCCAGCCTGGTCTCCAAAGCGAGTTCTGGGAAAGGTGCAAAGCTACACAGAGAAACCCTGTCTCGAAAAACCAAAAAAAAAAAAAAAAAAGAGAGAACTACAGACCAATCTCCCTCATGAACACTGATGTAAAAATACTCAATAAAATATTGGCAAAGAGACTCCAAGAACACATCGAAACAATTATCCACCATAATCAAGTAGGCTTCATCCCAGAGATGCAAGGTTGGTTCAACATACAAAAGTCTGTCAATGTAATACACCATATAAACAAACTGAAAGAAAAAAAAACACGTGATCATTTTATTAGATGCTAAAAAAGCCTTTGACAAAATCCAACACTCCTTCATGATAAAGGTTCTAGAGAGATCAGCAATACAGGAAACAATACCTAAACATAATAAAGGCAATTTACAGCAAGCCAACAGCCAACATTAAAGTAAATGGAGAGAAACTCAAAGCGATTCCACTAAAATCAGGAACAAGACAAGGCTGTCTTCTCTTTCCATATTTATTCAATATAGTACTTGAAGTTCTAGCTAGAGCAATAAGACAACAAAAGGAGATCAAGGGGATACAAATTGGAAAGGAAGAAGTCAAACTTTCACTATTTGCAGATGATATGATAGTATACATAAGTGACCCCAAAAACTCTACCAGGGAACCTGAAAGACATTTAAGGAATTGCTCAACATCCTTAGTCATCAGGGAAATGCAAATCAAAACAACTCTGAGATACATCTTACACCTGTCACAATGGCTAAGATCAAAAACACTGGAAACAGCTTATGTTGGAGAGGATGTGGAGCAAGGGGAACACTCCTACACTGTTGGTGGGAGTGCAAATTTGTACAACCACTTTGGAAATCAGTATGGCGGTTTCTCAGAAAATTGGGAATCAATCTCCCCCAAGACCCAGCTATACCACTCTTGGGCATATACCCAAGGAATGCTCAATCATACCACAAGGACACATGCTTAACTATGTTCATACCAGCATTGTTTGTAATAGCCAGAACCTGGAAACAATCTAGATGCCCCTCAACTGAAGAATAGATAAAGAAAATGTGGTACATATATACAATGGAGTACTACTCAGCAGATAAAAACAATTACATCATGAGGTTCGCAGGCAAATGGATAGAACTAGAAAATATCATCCTGAGTGAGGTAACCCAGACTCAGAAAGACAAATATGGTATGTTCCCACTCATAAGTGGATACTAGATGTAAAGCAAAGGATAACCAGACTGCAAACCACAGCTCCTGGGAGGCTAGTTAATAAGGAGGACCCTAGGAAAGACACAGGGACCACCCAGTGACAAAGAAATAGATGAGATCTACATGAGCAAACTGGGGGGAGGAGGGTAAAGGAGGGCAAGAGTGGGGGGAAAGAGAGCTTAGGGGAGTAGGAGGTTCTAGCTGGATCAGGAACGGAGTGGGAGAACAAGGAAAGAGATACCATGATAAATGAAGGCACCACGGAAAAAGGAAGAAGCAGAGTGCTAGGGAGGTCCCCAGGAATCCACAATGATGACTCCACCATAGACTACTGGCAATGGTTGAGAGGGTGTCTGAGGTGACCTACTCTGGTGATCAGATGGCTGAATGCCCTAACTGTCATCATAGAACACTCATCCAGTGACTGATGGAAGCAGATGCAGAGATCCGTGACCGAGTCCCAGTCGGAGCTCCAGGATACCATGATTGGAAAAAGTACAGAGACAACTAGCCAAACTATTAGAAATACGTGAACTGTGAACCAATAGCTGAGGAGCCCCCATGGTACTGGACTAGGCCCTATGGATAAGAGAGACAGTTGTTTAGCTTGAACTGTTTGGGGGGGGGCAGGCAGTGGGACTGGGACCTATCCCTAGTGCATGAGCCAGCTTTTAGGAACCTAGTGCCTATGGTAAGACACTGTGTAGCCTTGGTGCAGGGAGGAGGGGCTTAGACCTGCCTCAGCTGAACGTGACAGGCTCTGCTGACTCCACATGGGAGACCTTGCCTTGGAGGAGGTGGGAATGGGGGGTGGCTTGGGGGTTGGGTGGGGGAGGAGGGAGGACAGGGGAATCTGTGACTGGTATGTAGGATGAATGGAAAATTTCTTAATGAAAAATAAATAAATAAAAATAAAAAAAGAATGCTTCAAGCTGGGTGGTGGTTGTACACACCTTTAATTGCAGCACTCAGGAGGCAGAGACAGGTTGTGGGTCGATCTCTGTGAGTTCAAGGCCAGCCTGGTCTTTAGAACGAATTCCAGACAGTCAAGTCAGTTACACAGAAAAAAACAAACAAACAAAATCTCAAAAATTCAAAAAAACAAAAGTATGTTTCAAAGAAAAACTTGAATAAACATCTTTATTTTAAAATCTTGCTACTTAAACTATTCAATTTTATCTAAAGCAGATAATTGTCTATACTCCTCATTTAAAGGAAACATGCAGAATACAAAACAGGAGTTCTCCATAGTGGCTTCCATCAGTCCTTCAAGACAAAAGTTTAATTCCTCTTACTCAAATCTTTTATGTGTCTTTTTGGCTACACCAGCCTGTAAATGCTCTATGGCCTCCTCTCTTTGCTTCCTATACGGAAATGATAATTTTAAACAGGCTTTAGTCCATATATTGATATCCTTAGATATATAATTCTAGTTTAAAAACAAATTATATCAAGCACATTAAGACATGTATGTAGCAATGTCCACTTTACCTCATAACTACAGAAATGCAAAGTAAACAGTAAAACTACTTTTCTCCCACCAAATCCATGGACAGAGACAGACAGACAGACAGACAGACACAGACACACACACTCACACTCCCCCAAACAAAAGAAACACCCTAAACTAGATTTGACACCAAAAAGAAGTAGACTAAGAAATCTGTATCGTATTTCTGTACATATCTTCTAACTCAAACATCCTCTTGCTAGGCTTGGTGTAGTGCTGTGTGCCTTTAATGCCAGCACACTGAAGGCAGAGGTAGTTGGATCTCTTTGAGTTCAAGGTCATCTGTTCTACACCATAAATTCAAGGCCAGCCAGGGCTACAGAGAGAGACTATGTCTCAAGGGGAAAAAAAACCCCAAAAAATCTTCTGCTCAGAATTCAGATGCTCAAAGTTGTTGTAGGGATTTGAAATTTGTATCTTCCTCATTCAAAAGTCAAGTAAGTCAAAGAGAACCAGGGAGTGAGGTTTAGGAGGCAGTGACAATTATCTGAGGCAATGTATGTCTCCTAGTCTAGAATTTGAATCCTCTCATGACCATCACTTGACTAAGAATAACTGCATCTCAAGACAACAAAGGACTTTTGTCCTGGATAGTTTTATGTCAACTTGATACAAATTAGCTATGTGAAAAGAGGGAATCTCAATTGAGAAAATGCCTCCATAAATTCTGGCTGTAGGGCATTTTCTTGATCAGTGATTGATGGGGGAGGGCCCAGTCAATTGTGGGTGGTGCCATCCCTGGGCTTGTGGTCCTGGGTTGTATAAAAAAGCAGACTGAGTAAGCCATGGGGAGCAAGCCAGTAAGAAGTACCTCTCCATGGCCTCTGCATCAGCTCCTGCCTCCAGGTTCCTGCCCTATTTGAGTTCTTGTCCTGACTTCCTTCAATAATGAACAGTGCTGTGGAAATGTAAGTCAAACAAACCCTGTCCTCCCCAAGTTGCTTTGGTCATGGTGTTTCATCACAGTAATAGTAATCATAAGTAAGACAACTTCCTTCTGAGGGTTCATGAGGTAATCAAGGGATTATATATTGATGATAACTCATTCCAACTTCCTCAAACAGATCAGAAACTATCATTCTGAGATTGTATCTTCTGAGCTGTAAGGACTAATTAAAAGAGTGTTTAGGACTGGCAATGCTAAAGTTCAGTGGTAGAATACTTGCTTAGCATATATCAGGTTCTGGGTTTGATCACTAACACTGCCAAAACATAAACAAAAGTCATTCAAAAGCAGGGATGTGTTCCTTAGAAATATGTTTTTCAATGTGTGCTAAAATCTGAAGTAACTGCTTGACTTAACATTTTTTGAGACAGGTCTTAATTATTCATAATTACATGTTCAAGGCCTGGCCTTGAACTCACAGCAATCCATCTGTTTCTGCTTCTCATATACTGGGATGGAAGTCATGCACTACCACATCCAGCTTAACTTTTTAATTAAATCAATGACTTTACTGATTCTATCAAATAAGACATGTAGCCAGGCTCAGAGGCCCATGTCTGTAATCTCTGAAAACAATAGAGTACAATCTTTCTCATGGTACCTGAGAGTACTGGGTTTTTTGTATGTGATTTTTTTATTTTGTTTTGTTTTAAGATTTCTTTATTCATTATGTATACAGTGTACTGTCTGCATGTATGCCTGCAGACCAGAAGAGGGCCCCAGATCTCATTACAGATGGTTGTGAGCCATCATGTGGATGCTGGGACTTAAACTCAGGACCTCTGGAAAAGCAGCAGCCAATGCTCTTAACCACTAAGCCATCTCTCCAACCTGGGAGTACTGTTTTTATCCTATACATAAAACCATCATGTTCCTAATTTAATTTTCTTAGAATCATCTAACCTCCTACCCTCAGTCTAATTTATAGGCACAGGCAGTTTGCCCAAGTATCTGTGATTCAAGTACTCTCTTTCATGCATAAGAATCAAAACAAGTTGCCGGGCGGTGGTGGCGCATGCCTTTAATCCCAGCACTCGGGAGGCAGAGTCAGGTGGATCTCTGTGAGTTCGAGGCCAGCCTGGGCTACCAAGTGAGTTCCAGGAAAGGCGCAAAGCTACACAGAGAAACCCTGTCTCGAAAAAACCAAAAAAAAAAAAAAAAAAAAAAGAATCAAAACAAGTAGCCCACCACCTTCTATAAACAATAATCAACATATCCCCTCACTGAGAGTAGAATGTCCTCCATAGGCTTGTGTTTTGAAGGTAGTGGCACCTTTGGGAGGTGGGTTCTGGCTACTGGAAGGTTACTGAGGACAACAAGCCTTTGACAGTTTTAGCTCAGCTCTAGTTCTGATTCATCTTGTCTGCTTCTTGGTCAGCAAAAAACAAGAAGGAGGAATCTGCAGAATACTTTTATCACTATAAAACCCATTCCCTTCTCTAATGTGATGGGCACCAATCTCTTGAGAACTTGAGCCAAAAAGAAATCTTTCCTCCTTTACGTTGTTATTGTCAGGTATTTTTGTCATGGAGACTTAAAAGTTGAGTCTACTTAGAGAGTATTTATAGCATGTGAGAGGATGTGCCTAGGTTATAAACAAATATGATAGCATTTTCTAGAAAGGCCTGAAGAATGTACAGATTCTGGTATCTGAAAGGGGGATTCTGGGACAGTCTCCAGAAACTAGTGAGAGAAAACTCTAACTGTAAGTTCATAGGCATATTGAAATCTCTAACATATAGAAAAGCCACACAGGCTTGTAATTTTAACATTCTACTCCTTGTTTGTCTTGGTGAACAAAAAAGAGGCACATATCTCACCTTTTGACCACAAGCTTCAGGGTCTTGTGGGAGCCTTTCACCAAGCAAATTGCTTCTTGTCTGAACCCTGAGAGATTCACATCATTGATACCCACGATCTCATCTCCAGCTAGAAGCTTGTCGACTGCTGCAGCTTTGCTTCCTTCTTCAATCTGTAACACAGAAGGGGGTTCCATGAACATCCCTGAGCCATAGCAAGTTCCTCCAATGCAGCTGGGAATATAACATGTATAGGGTTCAAGCAGGTCACAGTTTTCGCATTACCTAGGAGTAAAAGGACCCATACAATGATGCTTCTTAATCTACATCCCTCATCCTGATTAGTCCCCCAGTACACAAGTTCACTGAAGGAGGAATGGGAAGACTCAGAAACCCATATAATAAAAAACAAAGGATCCAAAACCAGATTAATATTCTGAAATTCCTTTATCTGAACAATATTTTGGATCATTCTTACTATTTACTAATTATTTCTTATACATTAATCCTGTACCTTGTTTTAGTAACATTTTTTAGATATATTTCAAATTCTATACATCCACTTATAAAAGCCATTTTACAGCTTTTAGTTCTTTCAGAGTTGCATAGTCACCATCAATTTCAGAACATTTCCTTGGCCCCAAGAGAAACCACTGATCATTAAGCAGTATGGTTATAATAGTTCTAATCATTTTCTTCCAGCATGAGAGAATAAACCCAGCCCCACTGAGCTGTGTCATCAGTACTATCCGTTCATTACTCATTCATTCACTGAGAAAGGATCTCACTATGTAGTCCAGGGTAGCCTAGGATTTACTTTTATAGATAAGGCAGGCCTTGAACTTATGATCCTTCTGCCTCAGACTGCAGAGTAGCTGGGATCTCAGGCCTACACTGCCACCACCACATACACTCTCTAGTCTACAAATTTCCCTGCTTGTGACCTTTTAACGTTTAGTTTCTGTAATTTAGCATAATACTTTCCGTATGCATCTGTGTTATAGCATGTCATTACTTCATTAAATTTTATGACTAAATAATCTATGATATGAACAAAGCACATTTTGTTCATAGATTTATCAGCTGATAGTCATTTAAGTTGTTTCTATTCTTAGTGATTATGAATAATGCTTCTATAAATATTGGTACACCAGGTTTTATATATTCATTTCTGTTGGGTATACTTACAAGAAGAAATGATGGGTCCTATGGTAATTATATTTAATATTTTTGAGAAAATATCAGTTCTTTTTTAAAAAAATAAGATTCCACTTCTCAGAGGTAGTTCATAAAGATTGTGAATTCTCCATATGCTTGTTAATACCTATATCTTTACCACAGTCCTAATCAGATTATGTCATGCTATTCATATTAAGAGATTTATTAATCAGTGCTAAGAATATCCTGCACTAAGGGGGTGTGGGCTTAGTAGTAGAGCACTTGCCTGGCATGTGTAAGGCCATTGGCTCCATCCTCAGCACAGGGGAAAAAAAGGCATATATGCACAAAGTTTGAACATCACCTTTTATAGCTCCTACCTTAAATACAACACAGATCACTGTTATCTGATCTAGTACTTATACCACTTAGTAGTAACTAAAACCTAGTTAGGCCAGCAACTAACTACAGATCCATACATATACTTATACTTAACTAACTAACTAACTAACTACAGATCCATACATATACTTACTCTTCTGCACAAGTGGTTGGCTAGCAAATAGTCATTGGCCAAACAAAATCCAGTCAGGGGACTTTACTGTCCTTGTTACCTATTAATAAAACTTACCAGAACATAAATACACATTTAGATAGTGCCATGAAGGACCACTGACTTTTAGGCCCACAAAGCCAAATATATTTTCTACTTTGCTTATTACACCCTCCTCCCCAAAAACTCCTGAAAAGAAACAAGAAGTTGCAAAGACCATCAAACAAATGACTAGTGGTACTCAGTACACAATCTGTTAGTTGACTTGTTTGTTTTGAGACAAGGTCTCATTATATACCCCTGGCTGGCCTCAAATTCAGGATCTTTTGTCTCATATTTTAAGTGGTGCACACCTTTTATAACAACACTGAAGAGACTGAAACAAGAGATTGCTACGAGTTTTAGGTCAGCCTGAGCAAGAAAATGACACTCTGTCTCTAAATAATTAAATAAATATATTTACACAGTTTACTAAATTCTCTACTATGTCCCTAGGAGAATTGTTTTATGCTAAAAAGGCAATTATCCACTGTAGGTCAGTATCACACACAAAATTAAAATAGTACTCCTAGCTTGTCCTAAAGGGGCAAGTCTATAATTTCAGGTACTCAGGAGGCTTAAGCAGTAACTTACCAGCCCTTGCTCCCAAACAAAAAAACAAAAATGTGCTGGGGACAGCAAGATAGTTCAGAAGACTGTCAAGCCTGATGAACAGATTTTGATCTCCAGGACCCATATGGTAAAAAGAGAGAGGCAATATCCACTCAGTGGAAGAAGAGAACTGACTCCTGCAAGTTATCCAGTTACTTTCACACACACACACACACACACACACACACACACACACACACACACAGACACACACACACACACAGACACACACACACACACACACACACACACAAATGAATGAAATAACGAATGAATTTTTTTAAAAAAATGGGTTGGGGACATAGTTTAATGGTGAAACATTTGTCTTCATGCATGAAGCTCAAGGTTCAAGCAAACACTCTTAGCAAAAACAGGAAGTAGTCCATCCAATAAATAATTCACTTCAAAAGTCCAAATAACTTTTTTTGTTTTTTGAGACAGGATCTCACTGTGTTGCTCTGACTGGCCTTGCTGTATAGACAAGGCTGGCCTCAAACTCAGAGATCCACCTGCCTCTGCTTCTCAAGCGATAGAATTAAAGATAAGTGCCACCACGCCCAGCAAGTCTAGACAACTTTATCCTAATGTCATAACAAACATACTTAATTTATACCTGACTCAAGACCACACCCTCTGCCATAAATGCACAGCCAAAATGCACATGACATCTAAAAGAAACTAAGTTTTGACAAATCTCATGTGAAAGACTTAGGAGTACCCAGGTCAAAAAGCATGTGGGCAACTGGCTGTCTAATGGTAGGACCCAAGGAAAGGCATCCTACATGTGAAGTGACTATAAACAGGGCGTATTTAAAGCCTGAAGGTGAGGTTGGGGGTACCAATGGAGGCAACTTAGATATAACACAGACTATGGAGGAAGGATAGATAAGGAGGAAGAATGAACATCAAGAACAGATAGATCCTGGACTGCTAACAGTGATGGATGAGAAGACAAGCCAAAACCCAGGAATACAAGACTGTAGCTGGGATCACTCCCCTGAAGCCAGCTGGTAGAAGAATCTCAACATCAGACCCTTCAATCTGGTAGGAATCTGGGTCCCTGGATGGTGGACTGAGAAACAGAAGCTATTTGGAACCTTGCTACTAAATAGTTGTGCATTCTAGATGCAAACAACCCAAATGTCCATTAACAGGTGAATACATAAGTAAAATGTATACATATACAATGACATGCTATCCAGCCTTTTTAAAAAAAAAAGTTGGATTGAGATATAGCTCAGAGGTAAGGTACCTGCATGGCATGCATAAGGTCTGAGTTTCCATCCACACTATCCTCATGCCCCCCAAAGGATGCTCTATTATATATTACAATAAGAATAATTTTGACATTATACTGTATGACATATACCAGATTATTTTTTAAGCATGTAACTCCATTTATATGAGGTACCTAAGTACCCAAAACCAGAAGCAGAATGGTGGTTTCCAAGGGCAGGGAAAAGAAGGAAGAATAGAGAATTAGCACTTAATGGCTAAATGGGGCCAGAGTTTCAGTATGAGAGGATGGAAGGCTGTCAACACACAGACACTGGTGATGGTTGTAACAACAGTGTGAAATATACCTAATGGCCACTAAATCTACATTTCAATATGCTTTTACTAAGCTCAATTTTATATTGGATACATTTTCACACAATAAAAAGTTGTGTGTTCTTCAATAAATAAGAGGAAGAAAACTATTCTGTCCCAGTGTACAATTCAGAGGCTAAACTTCAAAATACATCCCTGACCCTAAAAAATTTTAATTCTACTAACATTAAGAAAATCTTTAGCAAAGTCATGGTGACAGGGTTATTGTGCTAGGAATTGAACCCAAGGCTTTATGCATGCAAGCCAAGTGCTCTATAAATACCTCCAGTCCCAGTTTTTCTGAAACTGGGTCTCACAACATATACCACACTGCCCTTGGACTCCTGTGCTGATTAGTTTTATGTCAACTTGACACACTGAAAGGAGGGAATCTCAACTGAGAAAATGCCTCCATAAGGCATTTTCTTAATTAGTGATTGATGTGGGAGGGCCCAGCCCAGCCCACTGTGGGCGGGACACCCTTGGGCTGATGGTCCTGGGTTCTATAAGAAAGCAGGCTCAGAAAGCCATGGGGAGCAAGCTAGTAAGCAGCATCCCTTCATGGGCTCTACATCAGCTCCTGCCTCCAGTATTCTGCCCCGTTTGAGTTTCTGTCCTAACTTTCTTCAATGATAAACAGCAATGTGTGAGTATAAGCCAAATAAACCCTTTCCTCCTCAAGTTGCTTTGGTCATGGTGTTTTGTTGCAGCAACAGAAACCCTAACTAAGACAACCCCCAAGAGTTGGAATCATTAAGTATGCAACAATGTCTGGCCAAGACAGCTTTTAGAGTAGTACTTCCTTAGAATGACATATTACCTGTGTCTGACTCAACTACGGTGAGTGGGGTTTAAGAGTAGGTTTTCCATCCTGTTCCCATAAATGTTTATATAATAAGTTCTGGGACATTTTATCAAAGTGATCTCATCTGAGTCCTTCCACCTTCTCAAAGAAGGATGATAATACCTGCTATTTCTTGTCTACAAAGAACCCATCTGCCTTCCTCAGCTATGCCCTATCTCTATTTTCCAGGGAAAATATATTTGCATTTAGGAGATACCATGGTATTTTCCTTTCCATTGCTCCCCTGACAAGAGATATTTATGTAGGCAGGAGGAATGTAATCAGAAAACAAAAATCTGGCCACTATATCCCCAGCCTGCTGCCACTACAGCCTACAATCTGGTGTTGATCCAGCATGGTGAGAGTGTCCAGAACCCGGAGAATAGCTTCAGTACCAAGATGCTGGCTATGAATTTGATATGTTTCACCTCAGTGTAGAAAAGAATAATCTGATCATCTGAACAGTGTGGCTGCCAGTAGAGAGGACCTAGCACCTCAATGAGTAGCACTATGGGGGTCTGACTGGCCTCAATAAGGTAGAAACTGCTGCCAAGCATGGTGAAGCATAAGTAACAATCTGAAGGTGCTACTATGACGTTCCATCACCACCAAAGGTGCCTGATTATCCCTTCCACATCAGTAAGGATCACAGGTATTCAAACTTCATTGAGGATCAGCTACCCTCTTATGAGAGTCTGAAGGGCACTACTGTCAGAACTTTAGTTAGGCTCTTATCTGATTTTCAGATGGTGGCAATACTAGCTAAAAGGTTTAGCTCCACAATGGCCTCTTGAAAGAGACCCACCAGACACTTGAGATACCCTAAAGGCTGTTGCCATGAGCTGTAACAAGGACACCTTTCCCCTCTTTGATCTGAGAAATTTCTTCAAAGAGGGAAAAAGTATATAATAGTTTAGGCCCATCAAACCCATGCAGTTCCTGGGGGATGAAGAGACCTATGTGTGAAGCTGTGAAAATTGTGGCTACTTGGGACAAGGCCAAGAAGTAAAGGCAAGCAGGCACACTACTACCCCAGAACACACTTTCCCTTGTATTCTCGTCTCCTATACTTTTCTCCAACACCTGTCACACTGATTACATCTTCAGGATATTAAGTGGTAGTTTGAAAAAGGGATAAGTGGCTCTCATTTTCATTTTAGTATTTTGTCCCCTGAACCCACTCCCCTCACAGAATTTGCCAGAATAGCACCTCTAGGGTACAAGTCCTTTGTCCAAACCCAGGAAATGCTCCTCTTATCCAGAAGAATCAAGAGGCAGTAATTATAGTTTGTCTTAGTGCATTGTTTACTAAGGAGCTGCTTGGAAAAAGGACAGAGAAGAACCATGATGGGGCATGCCCAAAGAGAAACCAGAGCCTTTTTTTTTTGTCCCTGGAGCTTGTCCTTTGTATTAAGTCTCAAAGAAAGCCTGAACAAATGGTTGAGATGTCTATTTAACATATCAAAGTGGATACTGGCTGCCAGGTTCTCCCAGCATCTCTCAGCATTACAAGTACCTGTTACAGAGTCATCCTGGTGGGCATACCCCAGCCCCTACTTTAAATCTCTCCAGGCTCTGAGCTTCATTTCCCTTTCCTCTGTTTCTCTTTTCCTATAAAACCAAGCCATTTTGGCTATGAGCCCTCTTGGCTCCCACATACTCTCTTGGGTCCTGGTTTCTCTCTTGGCTGCTTCCTCTCTTCTCTTCCTCTCTCACTCTCCCCCTCCTCTCCCCTCTCATGGCCTGGTTCAGTCTGCTGACCATGTTCAGTCTGGACTCTTCCAGATGCCTCTGGCTGTTCTCCCCCTCATATCTACAATAAACCTTCTCAATCTTACCTTGGAGCCATCATGTCCTTATTTTTCTTTTTTTTAAGATTTATTTATTTTATGGACATTGGTATTTTGTCAAAATATATGTCTATGTGAGGGTGTTGAGGTCCCCTGGAACTAGAGTTTACAGACAAGTGTGAGCTGCCATATGGGTGCTGGTAATTGAACCCAGGTCCTCTGCTGGTGCTTTTAACTGCTGAGCCATGTCTCCAGTCCCGATGTCCTTCTTTTTCATTCACTAGGCTCTACTGCAGTTGAGTAACTGGGGACTGTGGTCATTCCAATGGAAGATGAAAGTGTCCTGCATAGTGATTTTTGAAAAATAATTCCCTCCCTGACTCTAGAGGAGCAGGTTCGAGAAGGCTGGAATCAATCCTGAATCAAGCTTATATGCTATATTTAATAATACACAAAATCCCTTCTGAGGTTTCTAGTGGTAGCTGAAATAGTACTGCATTCAGTCAAGAGAAAATAAACCATTCCTCACACCAAATTGGGATAAATTCCTTGGCTTCAAAGGACCAGTAGTGCCTCCTGTTGTGTATCATCTGCCTTGCTATGGAGCAGTGAAATGTTACTTGATAATATAAGCACATAATATTTCAGCATGCCTCATGAATCAGGTTCAGTTGCTTGGCCTGGCCATATGAGTACTGATATTCACTTTACACATCACAGAATGACATCTTTTCCCAAATCAGTATAATAAAAGAGAAATGTGAAAATTTAAAAAAGAAAATGCTTTGTCAATTTCCATTCTATAGAGAACATGCCTAAACTTGGCACCAATTTTCAAAGAATAATGACTGTGGCTAACAGTGAGCCAGGCATGGGTGGTACACATCTGTGATCGCAACACTCAGGAGTTTGAGATGGAACGATCTGTGGCCAGCCTGCGGTACACAGTGAGACTTTGTCACAAACAAATAAACATAGAAAACACAGAACTGCCACATGATGCTTGTTACACTGTAGTCTTGTGTTTGTAAGGAAGAGTCAGAATGTGTGTGTTGTAACTATCAATGTCAATACAGTAGACCCTTACAGTCAAGAATGAAATCTTGGAAAGGTAAAAGAATGTGATTCTCTACAGAGAATCAGGTGCACTGTAGACAAAACAGTCTAGTACAATTGAAATATGAAGGGCCATGCCCACCTCAGCTTCAGAGTGGAGATGTAAAGGCTCTACAAACAAAGTGTCATGTAGGGCAACTTGAAAGGAAGACAGCAGGATTAGGGAGGACATTCCATGGAAGTCTTGATATGAAGAAACATGCAGGCAGGAAATGGAGGCATGCCAGAGGGATGAGTCAGGGGAAAGAGAGTAAAGAATACACAGGAGTGTGGGAGGACAAGGGCAGAAAGGGAGAAGACTGAGAACTTGACCTTGAAGCAGAATGTGGGCACTGTTCTTCGAGTAGTGGAAGTGGGTAAGGGGGGGGGGAAGAAGTCCAGTGTGAACTTACGGTAAAAACAACTGCTTCAGGATGAGTAACCTTGCAGCTAGAATTAAAACAAATTTCTTCAGCAAAAAGAATAAAACAGCAAGATCCAGGCATGGTGGTGGACACCTGAAATCCTGGCACTGCGGGTGGGGGCGGGAGGTGAAGTAGGAGAATTGCAAGTTTGAGGACAACCTAGGCTATAGTGAGACCTTGTGTTAATTGGGGTGCAAGAAGCCAGTGCAGCCCTGATAATTAATACCTACCCCTAAAGCCTTTTCAGTGCTCCTGACAGAGGGCAAGAGGTCTTCACAGGGTGAAGACAACTAAGGTAAGCAGGACTCTGGTGGTGGAAGGAAGAAAATCTAGCTCTGCTGTTCATGTTGAAGTAAAATTCTGAGCTTGGGAAATGAAACATCCCCTATAACCAGTCATCAGAACGAAATAGGGAAGAACAACTTTGCTATTTTATGAGCCTGAAATCATACTTCACTATATGAGTCACACATGCAGGTTATCAGCTGTAATTATATTTCACCTTCCAGTGAATAACCTAAAATGCATGACCAGACCATGCCTTTTGTTAGACAAGAGAATAATGACTTCTCAGTCTTCTTAAGTCCCTTACTCATTCTGTCTGGTCTCAGTTCCTTCAGAAAGGAAGCCTGACTCAGGTCTGGAGTGGGGTGTTTAACAGGTTAGGAAATGCCATTAAGGTGGGACTTCAAGGAAAAAGAATATAGAGGTCTAGCAATCCTTTTATCCTCCCTGAAATAAGGGCCAGGTTGTACTTGGCGCTAAGACACAAAAAGGCAGATAAAGACTGGATGGGGTGACAGACTGAGACAGGTAAATGAAATGTTTACAAGGAAGATGATGTGTTGGTGACAAGTTCTGATGCAAGGGCAGAGGCATGTAGCCACCAAAATGTGAAGGAGAGGTGCCCATAGGGCCTCAGTCTCCCAAGGCAAGCACAGGATCCAGGGTCTTCGTAGACAGCTATTAGTGAACAAAAAGGAGCTGACTGCTCCTCTGACTGTGAGAACCACGTATTGGGTCAAATTTTTATAAGGTAGACAGGCAGCCTCAGCAGCCAGGTCAGAAAGACTGGGAGCCAGGGAGCCATTTATATTCTGTGGCAAGAGCTCACAGCTTTCATGGCAATGGGCAGAATGCCTAGCACTGTGGGCCTCTTCTCCAGATGGGGTGAAGGCCTGAAAACTCTGGTACCTGGTAAATCTCTATCAAGACCAGACAGTGCCAGTTACAATCTGCCTAAGAGACACTCATGAAGAGAATTAATAACTCCAGCAAACAATTTTCTGAAGAAAGTTATATTTCTGCAGAGACAAAGGATTTAAAAACAGCATACCCCAAGCAATGCCAATTAGCAAAGTACCACTAGTTAGCAATGCATTGCCTCAACTTCAAACTTAATAGGAAAAAAAAAAAGAGCCTATCTACAGGACTGAGGCAGTGCTGGAAAAAGAAAGAAATCTAGAACCATCCTGACGTGACCCTCCAAAGCCCCAAAGCCAAGTCGCACATCTCAATGACTGTAAGGCACAGGCTCTGAAACATCACCCCACCCTGGGACCATCTCTCCTGAAGCCACAGCTAGCACTTGTTCAGTACTGTCAGCAGAGGGCACCAGAGGGACACAAAGGGAAGACTGGTTTCCCTCCCTTATCTCACAAGCTTTCCTCTCTGCCTGTCCTGTGGGACATGGTGGTCTGTGGTACACCTAAAGACAGTAGCCTCAAAGGTGCCATTCTTAGCTTCATCACTTCACCCCAACCCCCAGCAGTTTCCCAGGGAGTTTTAGCAACAACTTTCAAATGGCTTTCTAGTGAGTTTCACGGGCATCCCAGCCAGTTTGCTAGTGAGCTTCAAGGGAGACAGACAGTCAGACATAAATACAGTCTCAGTCTCTCTCAACGCAAGCAAACATGCAGGCACACACACCACTGAGATGAACGGCTAAGCTCTGGGGGCTGGCGAAGACAAATTTCTTTTTTTGTACATACCCTGACTCTGACCCAGGAGATGCTGCCTTCTTTATATGTTATTCACATTTGAGTTCTTTTTACCTGTAGTAATTATTAGTTAATGCCAAGTCAAAAATAAACAACAGCCTGTTGCTAATGATTCTGTGCAGTTTTTAAGTGATGAGTCCTCCCTATGGTATTAATACTAGCTCCAAACTACCATACTCAAGCAATCTCCTGCTTCAGCATCCTGAGAAGCTGTGACTATAGGTGCATGAACAGGAGAATTTTTTTCATCAAGAGCCACAGGCATAGAATAAATAAGTCTTGTTTTGCAATACCTCTGGTTTCTACAGCAACTACTCTAGTTTGTTTTTTTAAAGAGACAAGACAGAAAACAACAGCCAATTCACCAAATTCTGATTTACATTAAGCATTCTTTATTCTAATTACTGTGTAGTTTGTTACCCAAAACTGACTAATAAAGTTGTGAGGAAAATGTATTACCAGATACACAGCCCTGATGGCACAGAGGAGGAAAAACCAGGTAGCAAGGTGGGAAAAGGTTTGTATCATGGAAGGTTTATAAAACATCGAGGAAAGATATGAGACTTAAGACTTGTCTGTACAGGATTTGGAAAAAATTACTTATTTTTCCTTGCTCTCAGTTTGGTCATCCAAAAACTAACTATATGGTTGTCTAAATTGGGTTCGGTGATGGACTGCTGTAATCTCAGCCATTTGGGAGGCTGATGTAGGAGAACTGGGAGCTCCAGGTCAGCCTGGGCTACAGTGAGACCCACCCTCAACAAAGCAAAACAATAAAAGCAAGCAAACAAAATACCATCAGGACAGCTAGACATGGTGGCAAATACCCATAATTCCAAACACCGAGGAGGTTGTATGCAAAATGATCCAGGGTCCAAGGTCATTCTAAACTACATTATTTTATTCAAGACCAACCTGAGCTACACAAATCCTACCTTAAAAAAGAAAGGAAGGGGGAGAGGAAGGGAAAAAGAAGATAAAGGGGGAGGGGAGGAAAGATAAGGGAAAAGGGAAATTATAAGGAAAGGGAAAGAGGGAAAGGAAGGAAGGGAAAGGAAGAGAAGAGAAGAAGGGAAATGAGGGGGAATGGGAAAAAAGAAAAGACCCTAAGACAACCAGGAAGATAAAAGTGATATAAAAATGAAGATATGTTGCAAATTCCTAATACAAGTATATTAACAGATCACTGTTATTGTTACAACCTGAATGTTTGTTAGATTGGGATTAAAGCCTGGTGTAGTGGCACAGCACTTGGGAGGTGAAGGGAGAAGGATCAGTTCAAGGGCATCTTACACAAGTAGGTGTGTGATACACAGACCCTGCCTCCAAAAAAAAAAAAAAACCCAAAAACAAAATAAACAAAAAACCCACCCTAGGTCAACTACAAGGATACAAATGAGTTAAAGATGGAAATATGTTACAAACTCCAAGTATTATACAAATTTATTCACAAATCACTATTATTGTTACAATCTACTTATGGTTGATTGGGACTGGGAGCTGGGCTTCTGGAGTATGCCCACAATCCCAATACTTGGGAGGTGGAGGCAAGAGGATAGCAAGCAGTTCAAAGTAATCCTCAGCTAGTGAGTTTCAGGCCATCTTGAGCTACACGAGATCCTATCTCCATAACCAAAAGGAGGGGTGTGAAGAGGGAGGAAGAAGAAAAAGAAATGAAGTTGGCCCCACTCTCCGTTTCAGTGGCAACTTATACAGATCTTGATGATAATATGAGAACATTGGAAGCTTAGTGGAAAGGGAGATCTCTCCACTAACCATTACTCCAAATTTACTTAGGTGAAATGTTTTCTAAGCCCTTGTATGTAAGAAGATTAGAAAGAAAAACTCCAGTTATCCTACACATTTGTATTGGTTAAACAGTAAGTTTTATGTACAGCATTACAGAAAACACAAAAGGTTTCAATTTGTAAGTGGGGTGACTTAAAAGTTTAGCCTAAGCAAATTTTATGGAAACAAGGTCACATTTCCCCCATGAATTAAATGGTACCTAATAGCTGGGGGTGGGGCTGGCTCAGTGGTGGAGCACTTGTTTAGCATAGGCAAGGACCTGATTTCCATACTCAGTGATTGATATAAGAAAACTAAAGAATCTTCTATATATCTTGTCTGACACAGAGCCAATATACGATTTTGTTGGGTATGATGGAGATTACCTGTAATCCCTCCACTCAAAATGTTGAGGCAGTTGTATTGGGAGTTAGAGGTCAGCTGACTTACAGGCTACATAGCATATCTGAGACCAGTCTGAGCTACATAGAAAGACTGTGGAGGAGGAGAGGATCAGCTAATATGTCATGGTCTAAATATCCTGTATTTACAATCAAGCAAGGAAGGAACAGAAAAGAATACATGCATATCTCACCAGCTGGCCCTGTGAAGGCAGACAGAGCCTGAGCATGGATCAGGAAAACTGTTCTCAAGGATCTCCATTCATTAGGTCAAAAGAGGAAGCTGCTAAGGATTAAAGGCAGAGGTGATACAACAGATGGGAGAGGTCATGTCACAGTCACATGGGGTGTTGTATAGATATGAAGAGAGTCCCAGAAGCCGCCACCCTGTTTTCATACTCCACTGCTCTACATCTTCACCTTGACAAGCAGCGCTATGTTAACAACTATCATCAGTCCGAATTAGTTAAGGGATAACCAGCCCAAGACCCACCATCTGCCTGTGACCCTTCTCCCAGTCACATCAGCTTCTAATGCTTTTAAAATTGCCATGCCACAGGACCCTCACTCAGTGCCTCTGCTCCCTGGCCAAACCCAGAAAAAAAATGATTCCTGTCCGTAGGTGCTCAAATGTGCAGCATCAGCCTATGCAGCTAGCAATGCAGGGCAAATGCCAACTTCAGAATAGTGCTAGGATCATGGTGTCTACAGGGAAAAAAAACACATGCAACTCTTTAAAGAAACAAAATCATTTTGACATACACAGCTCAATGGCCTGATATATAACACACAGGAGAATAGCAGATAACTAAAGCTATGTGTATAGATGTGTGTTAGTCAGCTTTCTGAAACTATGACAAATTGCCTAGGAGAACCAACTTAAAAAATAAAAATATATTGGTTTTATAGTTATTTGAAAGGCTGCCTCTGAGCTTGTGACAAGGCAGTAAACAGGGCAGGAGAAGCACTTGGTAGAGCACATCTGTTCATCTCAAGACAGTCAAGAAGTGAATGAGGCAGAGCCTGGGGTATCAACAATCCCTTCAAGGGCACACCCTCAATGGCCTATCTTTCTATTAATAGGTGCCACTTCCTAGAGGTTCGACCATGTCCTAACAGCACCTCAGACCAGCATCTTTTAATACAGGGACCTCAAGGGCCTTTAAGATCCAAATCATAACAGTATGTTAACCAAAGACAATCAGAACACTCTTTAAATCAGTATTGTCTGTAATAACTCAACACTGGCTATTTTATCCAAATATTTGATCAGTAAAAATTGGGGGGAGGGGGTTGGATAGCCAAACAGAATACCTTACTTTAAAACAAACTTCTCAACCTCAGCACTGATAACATTTGGGGCCAGGTCATTCTTTGCTTTGAGCAAAACAAATGTCCTATACTTTATAGGCTGTTTAGCAGTATCACCAGCTTCAACAGCTACATACTACTATGTACTCTTCAGACATTGTCACATGTCTCCAGAGGGATACAATCACTCCTAGTAGAGAACCACTATGTTAAATGATATACTAGAGATAACCAGAATGGCTCATGTGGAACAGAAAACCAAAGCCAAGTCACTTCCTATGCACCATGGAAGGAAGCAGGGAGCCACCTGGGTCACACAAATCATCCTCCTTCTGGTCTGTAGCAGAATGCATGTTTGGTCAGGCCAGGTAGGACCATCATATTTAACATTGTTCTACCATTTCCAAGCAAAATTGGCCTTGATATTCTAGTCACCATTCATCCTGCTGTCACCCATTCCAATAATTATGGGTGCACTGTCCACTCATCACTAAAATGTACACTACTCTGGCTTGCTCACATTCAGCCTAAAGGACCCCCAGTCCTTATGTATTGAAGCTTGGTCCCACTTGATGAAGCAACTGAGAGGTAACTAGGTCATGAGGGTTCTGACCTAACCATAAAATAAGCCATTGGTGAGTTCATAATGTGATGTCATTACTGGGAGGTGAGGTGTAGTTGGAGAAAGGAGGTCATACCCTAGATGGATGTATCATGTCCCTGTTCTTGTGCCCCTTTCTCTGCTTTCTGGCTACTGTGAAGTGAATAGTTCTGCTCCACCGCACCCTTTTGCCATAATGTCCTGCCTTAACAGAGACCCAGAAACAACAGAGCCAGCTAACCATGAACTGTAAACTCTGAAACCGGGAGCCAAAATCAATCTTTGCTCCACTGAGTTATTTTTATCATATAGTCTGTCACAGCGACAAAACACAACCAGCATCTTTCTAAAGACAAAGACCAAATTTTATATTTTGTTTTTCCCCCTCTTGTACAGATGGCCCTCACCATACAATAGATACCATTTCTGGAAAGGCTGAAAGAAGAGGAAAAGAATCAGCAAAGATAAGTAAAGTTCCTGACTACAGCCCAGCATTCATCTTAGGATGAATTGGAGAGCAAACACACACACACACACACACACACACACACACACACACACACACAAAAAAAAAAAAAAAAAAAAAAAAAAAAAAAAAAAAAAAAAAAAAACACCACCATAGCTGTTCAAGTAGGTTTTCCAAATATCTAGATACCAAGCAAGCTTCCCACCCATCTAGCAACAACGCTTATCTGCTCCTAGGCAGTTCTCACAGATCTCTAGGTAAAGAGGAGTTAGGTCTTTTAAACACTTGCTTACATGGAGATTACTAGGATTACTGAAACCTGCAGTTTTCAAAGCACAAAGGCAATCTGGAAGAACAGATACACAATCAAGAGAAAGGAAACGGAACTGCTGGGTGTTAGAACACAGAGTCCCAGCTGCTAGGGACACATGGCTGTTTATTTTTAATGGACATTCCCATCCTAGGGCTAGTTCAAAGGATGTGTTGCTCTTAAACAATTGAATGCACTGTGGCTGTGCACGTAAGAAGGAAAGAGGGAGGGGGAACCGAGCTACAGTGACTTCCCTTGAAGTGAACTCAGACACCACCACCCCCAACCTTCCTCTTTCTCTTGAATACAGTATGATGTTCTTGCTAATCACAAAGACTATCTTTTAGTCTTTTGGAAAAACCTTCTGGTGATGCTTTCTGTCAAAAACAAACATTAAAAGAAAAAGCTCTTGCACATGTTTATGGGGTAGGAAGGGTGGACACAAGTAAGGGGCTGGGAGTACAACATACACAACCCCAGGGCAATGGCAGGATCCTCTCTTTAGGGGGTAGCAGGTGTCTTGAGCTAACAATTTAGATTTTAAGAGGTAGATTGTTCTCAAATGTCTACATTGCTTTTCAAAAGAAGTGGTTCCTCCATTCCATTCCACCCCATAAAAACAGTATTATGGCATAGTGGTATATGGCTGTCATTCCACACTTGGGCTGCTAAGGCAGGAAGATCATGAGGTTGAGGCCAACATGGGGTACATAGGGAGGCATTACCTTAAAAGGGGGTGATGGCTAGGGATATGGCTTACTACTAGAAGCCTTACCTTACTTTCAATCCCAGTAATACAAAATTAAAAAAAAACAAAAGAAGTTAAAGAACCATAAAATCACATATGGCTGGTTTGGCTAATTCAAAACTTCTCAGATATAAATACCCATGGTTGTTTTTTTTTTTTTTTTGTTGGCATCCATGCAGGAACCCAGCACCCCAAGGTGCTCAAGTCCCTTAACAGAATGTTTGTAAAGGGAAAAAAAAAAAGGTGAACCTTACTTTCCCCTTCTATTTTCTTTGTCCCGGATTTACGATTCAAAGGTTCATGATTCTCCACAGTTGACCTTTCCCTGGAGCTTGATTCATGTCCAAGTTCCTTCCCTGTGATCCTTGATTGTGTCTTTTGGAAGTTTTCCCTCTCCCTCCCTCATCACTAATATTGAATTCTCTGTGGTAGCTCCCAGCCCTGTGCTTTCCAGTGTCTGAATCCCTTGTAGGGAGAGAGTGTTCACTAGACAGAGAAGAGCAGAAAACAGCTGGAAACTTCAGAGCAGAGCCTTAGTCTCTGCAATCAAAGGGCAGAGACATCTGGGGCCATCTCTTTGTGCTGGCCTTGAACTAGACAGGATGCCCATGGATGCAGCAACTACTTGACAACAGGGAAGACATGAAGGGCTATAGGTCCAGATGTGGCATGGCCATGGGTCTAGACAAAGCAGCAGGGAAAACTCTGATATTCCAGGAGACTTTCTGGTCCAGGATTTCCAGTATCTGCTTGAAGAGCCTGAAGTGAGGTAGTTAAAATAGCTTTTCCCACCGGGTGGTGGTGGCACATGCCTTTAATATCAGCACTCAGGAGGCAGAGGCAGGCGGATCTCTGTGAGTTCGAGGCCAGCCTGGGCTACAGAGTGAGTTCCAGGAAAGGCACAAAGCTACACAGAGAAACCCTGTCTTGAAAAACAAAACAAACAAAAAAGCTCTTCCCAGAAAAGATTGAGGTTTCAAATGGTTATTAACTCCATTTACTTAATGATTTATGTTTGTTTATTGGGGGTCATGGTATCACTCTGTAGCCGAGGCTGGCCTCAAACTCCTGATCCTTTCACCTTGGCCTCTAAAGTGCTGATATTACAGGTATGCGCCATGCCCAGCTTATATATTCATTTTTTGATACTTTTTTTTTATATTTTGGAGGCAGGGTCTCATGTAGTCTAGACTAACTGGAACTCACTGTGTCACTGAGGTTGACTTTCAATTTTTGAATCTCCTGCCTCCACCTCCCAAGAACTGAGATTAAAGGCATCACCACTAAGCCTGGCTTAAATACCTTAAAATAAAACTAACACAAATGAGAATAGTTCTATATGGTAAAACTTTGCTTGCTTTTATAATCAGGAAGAACTATGAAAGAGTAAAATCTATTATTGTGGCTGAGAAAAAAAGCAAAACCAGCAAGATTTTTCTTTGCTTTCTTTAAGAGTTAAGACATGTTCAGTTAAGTGTGTGAACATGGATGAGGCTGTAGGGTCTCCTCAGCACCACTAGTAAATAAGTAGGAATAAAAGTAGACTAAATTTACCCTACATCTACCACCTACAATAGCATTATTACATTTTTTTTTTTTTTTTGGTTTTTCGAGACAGGGTTTCTCTGTGTAGCTTTGTGCCTTTCCTGGAACTCACTTGGTAGCCCAGGCTGGCCTTGAACTCACAGAGATCCGCCTGCCTCTGCCTCCGGAGTGCTGGGATTAAAGGCGTGCGCCACCACCGCCCGGCTGCATTATTATATTTTTATTTTCATCCAATGTCTGTATTTCTTGCTAACAAGGAAATGTATAGCTGTCTCTGCTATCCAATGGAGGGGGCAGTGTTCCTAGGATCCTCTGTGGACACCAAGGTCTGAGGATCATCATGTCCTTTGTAAACTATGGCACAGTGCATTCATACAGTCTATTCGTGCCTTCCATATACTTTAACCCATCTCCGAATCACCAATAATATGTAATACAATGTAAGTACCATGTACATAGTTGTTACACTATGTTGTTTAACTAATAACAAGAGGGAAAATTTGTACATGTTCAACACAAATTTTCTTCTCCAAAATATTTGTGATTTATAGTTGGTTACATCCAATGACTATGGAATCAATGGATACAGAGGTCAATTGTAATGAACTTAAAAATATATCATGGGGTAGGCAGTAAGAGAGTTAACAGGTTTGAGTTCAATTGCTTTAAGAGCAATGGGAATACATGAGGGCAAGGTTTTATTGTTTGTTTCAAGGAAGCTAACACAGTTTTCACCTCAACAGTATTATATATCCAGGCCAAAATGATACGCAAATCAAACCAAAATATCCTAACTATTATCTAAGCTATAACTCTTCTCTGTCACTTAAAACACAGCAAGGTACTTAAAATTTATGCCACACAAACCAAGACTAAACAAAAACCAGACACCCTATGCTGACTTGTTCAGCTGCCAACTCTCCTACGGAAAAATCTTAATTCCTTAATGATATGTTTATTTCTTCTGAGTTCATCCACAGTTTGGGTAGATACTAAACAAAAACTGGGGCTAAAGAGATGGGTCAGCAGTTAGGAGTGCTTATTGCTCTTGCAGAGGTCCTGAGTTTGATTGCCAGCACCTACTTCAAGTGGTTCACAACTACCTGTAACTCCAGCTCCAGAAGATACAACATCCTCTTTTGGCCTCTGTGAGCACTCCACCCCCACTTGCACACATATGTGTAAAATGACTTTTTTTTTTTTAAAGAAACCTGTTTAAGTATATAAATTTTAAATGACTTAATTTTTCTGATAGGTAGCATCTCAGCCTCAGCTAAACAAAGATGAACAATTTGAAGTTTCAGCTGTGCATCTTGGGAAGCAGGTGACCTTCCTTCCACTGGGATGGCAGAACTTGCTGAGTAATCTACCTCTACTTCCCCAAATGGTACAGCCTGGGTTAAAACACTTAAGTGGGATGTACTTGGTTTATGATGGATGTGAATTTGCAAAGCAAAGAGACAACCCCCTCAAAACACACACACACACACACACACACACACACACACACACACACACACACACACACCTCACGCTTATGTGAATCAAGAATAGAGCCATCTTTTCTTCTAGGCTTAAAATTCTTGACATAACAAAGCTGAAGCTTCAAAGGCATTTCTGGTTCTTTTTCATTTTTTTTTTCTAATCTGGAAACAGCCATATCTTATTTTGTATCCTTTTATGAACAAATTTTTCATGCAAAACTACACATTCATCTGCTAGGATTAATATAGAAATATTTGGGAGTATTTATCAATGTTCAAAATGGAATACAGATTGTTTTCATGATAGACTATAAATTTTTTTCAGGCCACTGTGGTAGCTCACATCAGCATCAGTAGTCTGAGGCAAGAAGACTGTAAGTTCCAGGCCAGCATGGGATACATAGTAAGGCACTGTCTCAAAAATCAAAATAAACCCCCTCAAAATTTAAATATGACAGTTGACCAAGAATTTTTCTCTCAATTCTATAGGAAAATAAAACAAAGATCATAAAGATAAGTGACTTACTATGACAGTTAATATGTGTATAAGACTTTCACAAGAACAGGAGAACAAGAATGTATGTCTTTCAAGTGGAAGAAAATGCAGAGCAATAAACTCCTACCATTAAGTCAGAGTCTTTCCCATTTAAACTCAGGTCTCAGACTGTGACATGGGAATGAAACTGGATATGAGCTCACACCATCCACACAGTCTATCCGTTTTAGAGAGAAGACATTCTCAACAGAAGCATAACCAAGGTCTATCAGAATCCAAGGTGACAATGACAGATAGGAGTGATCTTTTTGAATTTAGGATATAAATGGTTTTATTGTAGATTATTTGATAAACATATTACAGAGTCTCTAGTGTGAATCTAATTATTCATACTCAAAATGCAATTTGTTCTATAACAATATGCTTTACAATAAAGAGTTCCCAGGAAGCCATCAAGGTTACAAAGTGAAAATGCTGATTCTGGCTCACAGTATGACACCTTCATCATTGAGTATTAGTGTAACTGGTCTAACTTGCACCCTACTTCCTCTTACATTAGTTAAAGCCCAAGTTATTCATCAGCCAGCCTGTAACTGAATTAAGACTCAGTTTAATTTATGATGAGCACAAGTTTGCAGAGCAAGGCAAAAAGACGAAAACAATGCATCCCCATGTTTACTTGTAAGCAAAGTGTCAGATTAAAATCTAAAAAGCACCAACCATGCTAGAAGAACATTGAGAAAATATTCCAACAAGGAATTCCTTAAAAGGTGTTAGGTAGGATCAGGAACAAGGGGTTAACAGATCATCTCCTCCATTCCTTCATATGGGTGAAGATTACAAGTGTGTTCACTCTGTACAAATTCATCAAGATCTATATTCATGTTGTAAACATTTTTCTGGATGGAGATTTTATCTCAAGAAAAAAGAAAATTTATTATTTCTGCTATAAGCTTAATTATGTCACTGAAAAAAGATATGTTGTAAAATAAAGAGAAGGGGGGAGGTATGTTGAAGCCTCTGCCCCAAAACATGCGAAGTTAGCCTTATTTGGACATAGGATCATTATAGACATAATTAGTTAAGATGAGGTCATCCAAAATTGCTATAAGAGGGGAACTCAGACATAAATGCATGGTGGATGCATGATAGAGGTGGAGACTAGAGTAAAGGAGCCACAAACAAAAGGATGCCTAGGTCTACAAGAAACTGAAAGAGGCAGAAAGGACCTTCATTAGAGTGTCCAGAAAGGGTATGGCCCTGCTGACATTGATTTGGGATATCTAGCTTCCAGAATTTCAACTGTGTATTTATCATGAGAAAACAAACCTCTGCTGGGCATGAATGGGGCTCAGTGTAGAGTACTTGCCTTACATGTGGGAAGCCCTAGGTCCTATCACTAGCACTGTAAAAATATATATTTGTTTTTAAAAAGACTTCTGTTTACTGCTAACTGTATTGTGGTACTTGGTCACCCCTCCCACTGCCTGGCAGGTAGATTTGGTATTCATGGCCCTCCCACATAGGATCCTCCTGCCTCCAGCAGGAATGACTGGCACCCTCTTACCCAAGAAACATACAAAAACAAGTTTTCTTTAAAAGAAAAACTACAATCTCACTGAGAAGTACACTAAGTTTTTCTTTTTATTTTGAGATACATGTAGTAGCTCAAGTTGGCTTTAAACTCACTCTGGAACTCAGGATGGCCTTAGACTTGTGATCCTTGTGCTTCCACCACCCAAGTACTGGGATTACAGGTGTGTATCACCTGACCAGCTTAGATACTAAATCTTGTAGATTGTTTTAACTTGCATGCCAAACATACAGCGTGAGGCAAATGGTAGATCTGTATCATCTACTGCCAAAAAGCTGCAGAATTCATGCCCTGTAATCCTGGCATCCCAGAAACTGAGGCAAGAAGATCATACACTGGAGGACAGCACAAACTGCAAATCTGAAAGCTTGTTTCTACAAAACAAAAGCAAAGCCCTTGCACGGGCTTCCTGCCACTGACTGAAAAGCGGGTAAATTTCTACTTTTATCAAAGTTATAAAACTTGTGGCCTTTCCTGGGCCTCAGTTTCCCTACCCCAAAAGTGATAAATTCAACCTATACTATTTTCAAGACCTCCTTTGACTTTAAGATTTTAGAACTATAATCATTGTCTCTTGTGGGTCAAATTCAACCACCTTTAGAACTGGAATTCAAGAGGACTGTCTTCATAGTAATAAAATGTGGCAGGTGATGAGAGGAACACTGTATAACAAGAGAAAAAGTTGTATCTGCACACTCAGCTTAAGGCAAGCCTTCAAAGGGATGGCACTAAGAATGAATGAATCCTCACATGCTACACAGAATCAGCAAGGAGCTAGACAGAACCCAGACAGAAAGTTCCCATAGGTGGGAAAGCAGTACATTGTACCTACTGTCCAGTCAAAATACAAAGAAGAGTGATGAGCCTTCTTTATCCATTGATTCATTCATTTTACTGCAGTTCTGAGAATCAATTCCAGGGACTAGATTTGATTCCAGGAGTAAGTACATGCTAGGCCAGCCCCAATAGGACTGACAACAGGACCCCATTGCATTATATCCCCAGCTCTAAAAGACAGTTCTTAAAAGCAGGAAAAAAAACCAGTTCATTAAATGTTCCATTTACAGCTTTAGCTGATGTGCTACTGGGAAGTTACCTGGAGGGTTTTTTTGTTTGTTTCTTGACAACCTTCATAAACCTTTTCATCCACACTAACCTGCTCCAAAGGTTTTTTGAGTTGCTCAGTCAGATACTAGTCATGCTTTGCATTCCAATATATCTTGATCAGCTTCAACTTCACGAGAGGCTGCTTTTAAATGAGCCAGTCCTTTCTTCTGGACAATAACATTTTTTTGAGGAAGTGGTGGGGCGGGGCATTAGAATCCAAGCCCTCATACAATGTTAAGCAAGCATGCTACCATTGAGCTATATCCCAGCCCTCAGACCATAACTTATTAAAGTAACAGAAGCCTTCTTTCCAATATAGTAAATCCTCCTCTACTGAAAACTAGAAGCTGAAAAAGTAAAACAGACTTCACTCAGGGAAACCTCTGCAGTTAAATGCTTATCTAAATGCTTGATAATTAACAGTTTTATGATCTAATAAAGTTTTGAATTTTTATCTGTTCAAAAGGAAGACAGAAGTAGTGCCATCAAACAGAAGCTAAAATAACACAATGAAATCCAACAGGAAAAACTGCAGCGCTTTTACGGAGTGCAGAGTGTTAACTTTCTAGGTGCTTGTTTGTGCTCCTGGCAAAGCACTGTTGCCACACAGATACATTACACAAGAAAAGTAACTGTAAGAATGGCTGAGGAACCCAATCATCTCAGGAGCCAGCCCTGACTAGTTTGTGTCTAAATACCAGCTGCCCATATGCTAACCAGCTTTTCAGGGTTTTGTCTACTTGATATTGAAAGTGCCAACTGAGAACACCCCCAAAAAACTCACTTTTCAAAAGGAAGGCAGATTCAGGTACTCATATCATCCTCCACAGCACTGTTTCAGAAGGCTGCAATACATGAAAAAGAAAAAGCAAACCAGACACATTCCAGGACAGAATCTGACTAGTTGAGAACCTGCTGTCATCTTCTTCCTTCTCTATCCATGCAAAGAGCTAAGTCCTACGAGTTGAAGACACAAAAGAAGGCCCTTAGGTACTTTAGACAGTGTGCTAGTTTGCTTTCAATTGCTGTGATAAAACGCCATGATCAAAAGCAGTCTGAAGGGTAAAAAGAAAAAGATTTATTTGGCTTACAATATCCCATTCACAGTTAAGATAAGAGTTCAAGGCTGAAATCAGAAGCAAGAAACTGAGCAGAACCAGTGAAGAACACTGCTTACTGGCTTACTTCTCATGCCTTGCTCAGCTTGTTTTCTTCTTCTACCTGTCCAGGAGTGGCACTGCCCACAGTGGATAATGCAAAATCCAGATACATCTCCAGACAATTATCTATCATGGGGAAAAGCCCACCTTAAAGATTCTCATTCTATATTATCCCACTCACATACTATTCTGGGAACAATACAGTTACAGAAATGAGGGTAGGACTTGAGGTGTGGTGGTGGTAGCAGATAGAAAGGGGACTATGAGAGAACAAAAGAGAGGTGGAGTCCTTGTAGGGATGGAAATGGCATGTGTGTGATCTCTATCCACATCAATAATCTGATGTGATACTGTTGTTATGGTGCTACAAGGAGAACCTAGGTGATAGGTCCATGGCACCTCTCCCCATTTTCAAAACTACATGGAATCCACCATCTCAAAGTGGAGAGTTTTAATTTTAAAACCAAAAGGAACAACCAAAGAGAAGGTTAAGAAATCAACCAGGACTCCTGCCAGGACAGCAGGAGACTAAGAAAATTGCAGCTTTCCTCCATCTTGGAAAGTGCCATCACTGCCCTGAACTCATTCCAAAGTCTCAAGTCTGAATGAATAGGCAAACACATTTTACCTGTCTTCCCAATCCCAGATGCCAAGACACCAGCATCAAAACACAATCAACAACAATAGGCAGAACAATATGTCAATATGTCTCCACTAGAGCACCAGCAACCCTACCACAGCAGGCCCTGAATATTCCAACATAGCTAAAGCCCAAGAAAAAGACTTTAAAACAGCTTTTATGAATATGACAGAGGTCTTTAAAGAGGAAATGGATAAATCCCTTAAAGAAATCTATGAAAATACAAACAGTGGAAGGAAATTAATAAAATAAAATGAATAAAACCATTCAAGACTGGAGAGTAGAAATAGAACCAATAAAGGAAACCCAAATTGAGGGAGATCTGGCAATAAAAATTTAGGGACTCAATCAAAAAACTCAGAGATAAGCTTTACCACCAACAGAATTCAGGAGATGGAAGAAAGGATCTCAGGTACTGAAGACACTATAGAAGAAATAGGTACATTGGTCAAAGAAAATATTAAAATCAAATAAACTCCTGGCACAAAACATCCAGGAAATCTGGGACACTATGAAAAGATCAAATCTAAGAATAATAGGAATAGAGGAAGGAGAAGAATCTCAGTGCAAAAGCATAGAAAATATTTTCAACAAAATCACAGAAGAAAATTTCCTTAACCTAAAGGAGATGCATATTAAGGTACAAGAAGCATTCAGAACACCAAAGAGACGGGACCAGAAAGTCCCTTCTGAACAAAATAATCAAAATATTAAGTGTACAGAACAAAGAAAGAATATAAAAGCTGCAAGGGAAAAAGACTAACATATAAAGGCAGACCTATTAGAATTACACCCAACTTCTCAATGGGCCTGGACAGATGTGCTGCAGACACTGAGAGACCACAGATGCCAGCCCAGATTACTGTACCCAGCAAAACCTTCAAACACCATAGATAGAGAAAATAAGATATTCCATGATGAAACACAATTTAAGCAATATCTATCTATAAATCCAACCCTACAGAAGGTGCTAGAAGGAAAGCTCCAACCTAAAGAAGTTAACTACAAAAAAACAAACAAACAAGCAAACAAACAAATAAGCGAAAAAACACAAAGAATAATCTCAGACCAGCAAAGTCAGAAGGGAACTATATGTGCATGTACACACACGTACACACACACACACACACACACACACACACAACTCCAACAACAACATAACAGGAGTCAAACTTTACTGCTCATTGATATCTCTCAACATCGATGGACTCAATTCTCCAACAAAAGACACAGACTAACAGAATGGATGTGAAAACAGGATCCATTCTTGTATGGAATCCAAGAAACAAACCTTAACATCAAAGATAGACATTACCTCAGGGTACAGTAGCTATTTCAATATCTGACAAAATACACATCAAACCAAACTAATCAGAAGAGATAGGGAATAACACTACATATTCAAAGGAAAAAGCCATCACGAGGACATTGCAATTCTTAACATCTATGCCCCAAACACAAGTGCAACCAAATTTGTAAAAGAAACACTGCTACAGATTAAATCACATATTGACCCTCACTCACTGATGGTGGAAGACTTCAATACTACACTCTCATCAATGGACCGGTCATCCAGAAAACTAAATAGAGAAATGGTGGAACACAAAACCAGCCAGGACAACTGACTCCTTGCCAACTTGACACACAAACAATCACTATTAAACCACATCCATTCCTTTCTTATCCCCAAGATCTCACATTAAAATCATAATTTTAAAAGTTCTGCAGTATTTACCAATTTAAACACATTAAAATTTCAGTGTGTTTAAAATATCCAATCTCTTTTAAAAGTTCAATTCTTTCAGCTGTGGGCTCCTTTAAAAATCAAAATTAAATACCTTCTTCAAGAGGGAAGAACCAGGACACCATCACAATATGAACCAAGCAAAACCAAACTCCAACAGTATAAATAACTCAATGTCCAATTATCTGGGATTCACTAATGATCCTCTGGATCCTCCAAAGGGCTTGGGTCACTTCTCCAGCTCTGCCCTCTGCAGCACATACAGTTTATCTTCTAGGCTCTGGCTGGCTACTTACCACTAATGCTACTGTTCTTGATGTCTTCCCATGGTATTGGCATCTCCAAAATGCTGGGGTCCCTTGTTTCAGTTGGGCTGCACTTTTATCAATAGCCTCATAGGCTCTCTTCAAGGTGCCAAGTCTCAGCTGCTCTCCATGACTCCTTCATGCCTTCAAAATCAGTACCACCAGTGTGACACACATTACCAAGTCTGGCTGCTAGCACAAGGTACAACCTTGGCCACCTCTGGAACATAGCTTCTCTGTGCTCTCAGGAAACACTTCCCAGATTTCACCAGTGATGCTGGGCCCTTCTTAACCACTGCTAATTTCTTAGCACCAACCGACCAGCATCAAGTATCTCAGCAAAGCAAAAATTGCTTTAGTAGTTCTGGTATCTTGTTAATCACAGCTGATTCTTTAGCCCCAGCTAACCAGAACCACAGAATTTTAATTCAAAATAACAAATAGCCCTCATAGAGTCTTTAAACTTCCCTCTGAAATTCCACAAGCCAGGCCTCCATCTTCTGCACTGCTCTTAACATTATCTTCCAAGATCCCACAGAGCTATTAATACTTAATGGCTCTTCTAGCCCAAAGTTCCAAAGTTATTCCACAATCCTCCCCAAAACATGGTCATATCTGTCACCAGTTTGTTTTATTTAGGGTTTCTGTTGCTGCGAGGAAACACCATGACCAAAAAGCAAGTTGGAGAGGAAAGGGCTTATTTGGCTTACACTTCAGCATTGCTGTTCATCACTGAAGAAAGTCAGGGCAGGAACTCAAACAGGGCAGGATTCTGGAGGCAGGAGCTGATGTGGAGGCCATGGAGGGGAGCTGCTTACTGGCTTGCTTCCCATGACTTGCTCAGCTGGCCTTCTTATAGAACCCAGGATCAATGTCCTAGGAATGGCACCACCTACTATGGGCTGGGCCCTCCCCCACTGATCACTAAAATGAGAAAAATGCATTACAGCTGGATCTCATCAAGCATTTCCTCGACTGAGGCCCCTTCCTCTGATGACTCTAACTTGTGTCAGGTTGACACACAAAACCAGCCAGGACACTAGCTTTCACAAGCAAGGGAAAGACCTGAATGATAAATGCTTCATGTCACTAAAGAAAGAAATTAAAGGTATCAGAAGATGGAAAGATCTCCCACGCTCATGGATTGATAGGATTAACATAGTAAAACTGGCCGTCCTACCAAAATCAATCTACAGATTCAATGCAATCTCCATCAAAATCCCAACACAATTCTCCACAGAACTTAAAAGGGCAATTTTCAGCTTCACGTAGAAACACACACACACACACACACACACACACACACACACACACACACACAAAAAAAAAAAAAAAAAAAAAAAAACCCAGGATATCTAAAACAATCCTAAATAACAAAAGAACTGCTGAAGGTATCACCACCCCCAATTTCAAGTTGTACTCTAAAGCAATAGTAATAAAAACAGCATGGTATTGGTACAAAAAACAGACGTGTTATCAATGGAATCAAAGTGAAGACCCAGACATAAATCCGCACACCTATAGACACCTGTTTTTTTATAAAGAGGCCAGAAATACACACTGGAAAAAGACATCTTCAACAAATGGTGCTGGTAAACTTGATGGCTGCATGTAGAAGAATCCAAAGAAATCCATACTTACCACCCTGCACAAAACTCAATTCCAAATGCATCAAAGACCTCAACATAAAACCTGATAGAAGAGAAAGAGGAGAATAAGCTTGAACTCATTTGCTGTATGATACTTTGTTTGTGTTCTGACAAATAAAGCTTGCCTGGAGATCAGAGGGCGATCTAGCCACTAGTTAACCATAGAGGCCAGGCTGTGGTGACACACACCTTTAATCCCAGCACTTGAAAGAGGAAGCAGGAAGATCAGGAGTTAACGGCTACCCTGGGCTACATACATGAGATTGAACCAGGCTAAAAGAGAAACAGGGCTGGGCGGTGGATTAAAGGCGGTACAAGCCTTTAATCCCAGCACTAAGGAGGTGGAGACAGGAATATAAGGCAGGTGGAGACGGGATCTCTCTCCCCAACCCCCATTTGGTCTGTGGATTCCTAGAGGTAAGAAGTTTCTACTGCCTGTTGCTCTATTTCTCTGATCTTTCAGCTTTCACCCTTGATATCTGACTCCAGATTTTTATTGTTAAGACTAGTTAGGATCGTACTTCACTCATTGGCAAAGGAAAAGTTCTGAACAGAACAGTTATCACAGGCACTAAGATCAACAATTAATAAATGGAACCTCATGAAACTGAAAAGCTTCTGTAAGGCAAAGGACACCATCAATAGGATAAAATGTCAGACTACAGAATAGGAAAAGTTTTTACCAACTCCACATACAATAGAGGGCTAATATCCAAAATATACAAATAACTCAAGAAACTAGATATCAAGAAAACCCAGTTTAAAATGGGGAACAATTTAAACAGAGAATTCTCAATAGAGGAAACACAAATGGCTGAGAAACTCTTAAAGAAATGTTCAACATCCTTAGACATCAGGGAAATGCAAATCAAAATGACTTTGAGATTTCATGTTACACCTTTCAGAATGACTAAAGTCAACAAAACAAGTGACAGGTCAGTCTTTTGAGGATGTAAAATAAGTGGAACATTCATACACTGTTGATGGGAATAAAAACTTGTACAGCCCCTATGGAAATCAGTGTGGTGGTTCCTCAGTAAGATGGGAATTGATCTACCTCAAGATCCATTTATACTACTCTTAGGCATATACCCAATGAACATTTCATGTTATCACAGAGATACTTGCTCAAACATGTTCATTGCTGTCCTATTCATAATAGCCAGAAATTGAAAACAATATAGATATCTCTTGACAGAAGAATGAATAAAGAAAATGCGGTACATTTACACAATAGAGTATTACTCAGGTGTTAAAAATGACATCATGAAATTTGCAGGCAAATGGATGGAACTAGGAAAAAAAATCATCTTTAGTTAGGTGTACCATGCCCAGAAAGACAAACATTTATTTATATTCACTTTTATGTCGATATTAGCTTTTAAGTGAATGGTAACCAAGCTACAATCCATAGAACCACAGAGGGTAGGTATACAGAAAGCAACTAGAGGGAACAGATCTCATTAGGAAAGGGAACTAGAATAGATACCTAGAGATGGGGGGGTCTACAATAGGAGAATCAAGTGGGAATAGGAAGGGGGAAATGGGTAGTGGTATGGACTATGAGAAGAGACAGCTAAAATTAAGGAGCATTTGAAGGGTAGTATGGAAATTGGATACAGGAGAAACCTTATAAAATATTACATATATGAAGGCAATCTAAATGAAATTGCCAAATAGTGTGGGAGACAGAGTGCCAAATGGCTGTTGTCACCAAACGAAGTTTCCAGTGCTGGATTTAGGTTACACCTAAAATTGAGTTGTTGGCCAAAGAGTTCCTATGGGATCCCCAAGCAACCCAGACTACTGCCAGGACTATAGGTTGCTCTCCACAAACTGACAGCAAGGCCCCATTGCTTAAGACAATACTTACACAACTCTGAATGTGGACAGGTGAAGCTGGTGCCTACATAGAGCCTTACTCCTATGTTCCAGTGTCTTTGGTACAGGAAAGGACTCTGCAGGCTACCAAAAGGGAAATGTAACACCAAACCAACCATAAACCTGTTATCCGGGGCTGGAGAGATGGCTCAGCGGTTAAGGGCACTGACTGCTCTTCCAGAGGACCCGGGTTCAATTCCCAGCACCCATATGGCAGCTCACAACAGTTTGTAACTCCAAGATCTGAAAGCCTCACACAGACACATGTGCAGACAACACCAATGCACATAAAATAAAAATAAATTGTAAATAAACAAAACAAAACAAAAAACCTGTTATCCACAGTAGTGTACTAACTGCAAGATTGCTAAGGCAATGGTGGCACAAAGCCTGTGGGAGTTACCAACTAATTTCTGATTTGACTTAAAGCCCACTCCACGAGATGGAACCCATACCTGATACTGCTAGAGTGAGTAAGATCCTGAGATTAGATAACCCAGGGATCTAAAGTAAAATCAAATAATACTGGTCTTTAAAAAAAAAGGAAAAAAGAAAAATAGTGATAAAATGACTCCTAGTGATATTCTGCTATACTCACAGATCAGTGCCTTGTTCAACCATCATCAGACAAAGCTTCCTCCTGCAGCAGATGGGAACAAAAAGAGAGACCCACAAACAGACATTATGCAAGAGGGAGAGAACTTGGAACACTTAGCTCTAAGTGGGATGTCTCCATCAAATCCTCCCCATTGACTGGAGGCAGAAAAGAATGTAAGAGCAAGAGGGGATGGAGGACACCAAGAAAATGAAGCCTTCTAAATCAACATGAACGCACAGAGACTGAAGCAACAAGCAGTGCGACAGGTAGGTCTGCACCAGGTCCTCTGAGCTTATATTATGACTTCCAGTTTAATGTTTTTTTTTTTTAATTATTTTACAACACCATTCAGTTCAACATAATAGCCACAGATTCCCCTGTTCTCCCCCCCTGGCCCCCCCCCTTCCCCCAGCCCACCCCCCATTCCCACCTCCTCCAGATCAAGGTCTCCCCCGAGGACCGGGGTTGACCTGGTAGACTCAGTCCAGGCAGGTCCATTCCCCCCCTCTCAGACCGAACCAAGTGTCCCTGCATAAGTCCCAGGATTCAAACAGCCAACTCATGCAACGAGCCCAGGACCCGGCACCAATGCACAGCTGCCTCCCAAACAGATCAAGCCAAATGACTGTCTCACGCATTCAGGGGGCCTGATCCAGTTGGGGGCCCCTCAGCCTTTGGTTCATAGATCCTGTGCTTCCATTCATTTGGTTATTTGTCCCGGTGCTTTATCCAACCTTAGCTTCAACAATTCTCGCTCATATAAACCCTCTTCTTTCTCACTAATTAGACTCCCAGTGCTCCACCAGGGGCCCAGCCGTGGATGTCTGCATTCAGATTCCTCAGTCCTTGGATGGGGTTTATGACACAACTATCAGGGTGTCTGGCCACCCCATCACCAGAGTAGGTCAGTTCCTGCCGTCTTTCGACCATTGCCAGCAGTCTTTTGTGGGGGTATCTTTGTGGATCTCCGTGGGCCTCCCTAGCTCTCTGCTTCCTCCCCTTCTCACCTTCTCATGTGGTCTTCATTTACCATGGTCTCCTATTCCTTGTTCTCCCTCTCTTTTCTTGATCCAGCTAGGATCTCCCACTCTCTTTCCCTCGACCGTCGCCCTTCATTGTTCCCACTCATGACCAGGCTGTTCATGTAGATCTCGTCCATTTCTCCGTGTCTTTTATTGGGGTCCCATTTTCCAGGTAGCCTCACTGGTGATGTGAGTAGCAGTCCAGTCATCCTTGTTCCACATCTAGCATCTTCCTATGAGTGAGTACATACCATATTTGTCTTTCTGAGTCTGGGTTACTTCACTCAGGATGATTTTTTCTAGATCCATCCATTTGCCTGCAAACCTCATGATGTCATTGTTTTTCTCTGCTGAGTAGTATTCCATTGTGTATATGTGCCACAATTTATTTATCCATTCTTCAGTTGAAGGGCATCTAGGTTGTTTCCAGGTTTTGGCTATTACAAACAATGCTGATATGAACATAGCTGAGCAAGTGCTCTTGTGGTATGATTGAGCATTTATTGGGTGTATGCCCAAGAGTGGTATAGCTGGTATAGATAGATAGATAGATAGATAGATAGATAGATAGATAGATAGACAGATAAACAGATAGATAGATGAGTAAGTAGCAGTATGTGTGGTTTGTCATTTGTTATCATATACTCACCAGGTTAGAAAATGGGAAAAAAAACTAATGAAAAATGACAGCGATCAAGAAAAGTGGCATAGAACACATCAAAAGCACCACCCCTTTCTCTGCAGTCATTCTAGACCAACACTGATTTTTAAGTCAGTACCATTGCAAGCATATACATACACAACCAAAGAACAGATTTTGAGAGTCAGAGATATGCAGTAACTTACTCAAGGTCACATAGCTACTTGGTGGTAAAGCACAGATATCACAAAACCTCATATTTCCTCTCCCAATATCCCTGTGGCAAAGGGAGTTTGTTTTTTTCTTTGGGCTGTGTGGGGAAATTGAACCCTAGAGCCTTGCACATACCAGACAAACACTCTACCATTGAGCTACATCCACAGAGCCACAAAGGGATTTTTTATATCATGGAATAGATATTTAGCACTTCAATACTTTAGACACATAAAACAAGCTTCTCAAAAGATATCCAACTTAACTTCAGTAACATAAATATCCACAAGAGACACATAAATCCAAGCTGTTCCTTGAGCAAGCCATATACTGATGAAATAAACTATAAATGTAGATTTACAGATCTCTGTAACATGCCCCCCCTTTTTTGTTTGAGAAAGGGTTTCTCTGTGTAGCTTTGGTGTCTGTCCTGGAACTCACCCTGTAGACCAGGCTGGCCTCGAACTCACAGAGATCTGGCTGCCTCTGCCTCCCGAGTGCTGGGATTAAATGCGTGCGCCACCACTGCCCGGCCACATGGCCTTCCTTTTAACCCATAGAATATTTTCAATAATTCACCAGAGGTATTAACCTCCTGTAGCATATGCTTTTTAGGATATTGTTAAATAGTCTTCAGGGTGCTATATCCCTCTCTCCACTCCTTTCCTGAGCACTGCAGGTGAGGAGAAAAGCAGCTATAAATGCAAATGATTAAGAAACAATGGTAAAAAAATGATCATTCATTGGGACATTCATGAATAAATGAAATGGATGAGTTTCTTAGAAAATAATCAGCCAGCACTGTAAATGCCAAGGAGCTTTATTTTATTTATTTTTTTCATCTGTGACTCCAGACAGGATCCAAAGAGAAGGCGTACAATCTCCTCCATGGGTTTTATGGAGAGTTCCTTTACCCTTCTGTGTTAGCCTCTTAAAGTACCACGACAACCTTAAAAGGGCACAGGAAAGGGCGGACAAGGAGCTTTACAATGTGGTATTGGGCCAGGCAGTGGTGGCGCACACCTTTAATCCCAGCACTCGGGAGGCAGAGGCAGGCGGATCTTTGTGAGTTCGAGGCCAGCCTGGGCTACCAAGTGAGTTCCAGGAAGGGCGCAAAGCTACAGAGAAACCCTGCAAAGTGACAGCCTACAGAATGGGAAAGGATCTTCACCAACCCCACATGTGACAGAGGACTGATATCCAGAATATATAAGGAACTCAAGAAATTAGACATCAAAATGACCAACAGTCCAATTGAGAAATGGGCTTTAGAACTAGAGAATTCTCAACAGAGGAAACTCAAATGGCTGAAAGACATTTAAGGAATTGCTCACCATCCCTAATCATGAGGGAAATGCAAATCAAAACAACTCTGAGATACCACCTTACGCCTGTCAGAATGGCTAAAATCAAAAACACTGAAGACACTTTATGCTGGAGAGGATGTGGAACTAGGGGAACTCTCCTCCACTGCTGGTGGGAATGCAAGCTTGTACAACCACTTTGGAAATCAATAGGGCGCTTTCTTAGAAAATTGGGAATCAATCTCCCCCAAGATCCAGCTATACCACTCCTGGGCATATACCAAGAAATGCTCAATCATACCACAAGAGCACTTGCTCAGCTATGTTCATATCAGCATTGTTTGTAATAGGCAAAACCTGGAAACAACCTAGATGCCCTTCAACTGAAGAATGGATAAATAAATTGTGGCACATATACACAATGGAATACTACTCAGCAGAGAAAAACAATGACATCATGAGGTTTGCAGGCAAATGGATGGATCTAGAAAAAATCATCCTGAGTGAGGTAACCCAGACTCAGAAAGACAAATATGGTATGTACTCACTCATAGGAAGATGCTAGATGTGGAACAAGGATGACTGGACTGCTACTCATATCACCAGTGAGGCTACCTGGAAAACGGGACCCCAAGAAAGACACGGAGAGGTGGATGAGATCTGCATGGACAGCCTGGACATGAGTGGGAGCGGTGAGGGGTGAGAGGCGAGGGAAAGAGAGCGGGAGATCCTAGCTGGGTTGGGAAAAGAGAGGGAGAACAAGGAATGGGAGACCATGGTGAATGAAGACCACATGAGAAAAGGAGGAGACAAAAAGCTGGAGAGGCCCACAGAAATCCACGAAGATGCCCCCACGAACGACTGCTGGCAGTGGTTGGGAGACAGCCAGGACTGGCCTACTCTGGTGATGGGATGGCCAAACACCCTGATAGTTGTGCCATAAGCCCCATCCAAGGACTGACGAATCTGAATGCAGACATCCACGGCTGGGCCCCTGGTGGAGCACTGGAAGTCTAATTAGTGAGAAAGAAGAGGGTTTATGTGAGGGAGAATTGTTGAGACCAAGGTTGGATAAAGCGCGGGGACAGATGACCAAATGAATGGAAACACATGAACTATGAACCAAAGGCTGAGGGGCCCCCAACTGGATCAGGCCCTCTGAATGGGTGAGGCAGTCAATTGGCTTGATCTGTTTGGGAGGCATCTAGGCAGTGGTACCAGGTCCTGGGCTCGTTGCATGAGTTGGCTGTTTGAAGCCTGGGACTTATGCAGGGACGCTTGGCTCAATCTCGGAGGAGGGGACTGGACCTGCCTGGACTGGGTCTATCGGGTTGATCCCAGTCCTCGGGGGAGACCTTGATCTGGAGGAGGTGGGAATGGGGGGTGTGCTGGGGGAAAGGGGAGGGGGGTGGGAGGGGAGAGAACAAGGGAAGCTGTGGCTATTATGTGGAACTGAATAGTATTGTAAAATAAAAAAAATAAAATGTAAAAAAAAAAGAATGTGGTATTGGAATGTGGCACTGTATGTGTGAACATTAGATAACATTAGTTATTGCCATAACATTTGTGTTTACCTGTGCTGAAAATACCTCAGAATTATGCTGATATTTCTCATCTGCCATATCTAAAGTCACACAGCTATTTTGACGACAACAACAAAAACAACAAAGTTTTACCTGCATTTGGTATACAATGCATTCTAATGCACCACAGCACTCAATGAGATTGGCTAGAAAACAACAACCCTCAATCTCTAGGTCACCCTTCCCTCAGCACATCCCATAGGCAAGACAGACTATAGGTTGAAGGTTATATGGCTGGGATGGTGTCCCAATCTCTCTACTTGAAGTCTTGCCTGGTCTCAGTAGATGGCCAGTTCAGGGAGCAGCCAACCAATGACCGGTATAGCCTGAAACTCATGCCAGGAGAGTGAACCCATCCCTGACACTGCCTGGAGGACCAGTATTCAGAGGCTGGAGGACCTAGAGGCCTAGGATAGAACCAAGAATGACTGGAGAAAAAATAATGACTAATGATATTCTTCTAAACTCATAGACTGGTGCCTAGTCCAATTGTCATCACAGAGGTTTCATCCAGCAACTGATAGAAACAGATTCAGAGACCCACAGCCAAACATTAGGCAGACCTTGGGAAATCCTGCAGAGGAGGGGAGAGGAATGATTGTGGGAGCCAGAGGGGTCCAGGGCATCACAAGAAAACCCACAGAATCAACTAACCTGGGCTCACAGGAACTCACAGACTGAACCAACAACCAGGGAGCCTGCCTGGGACTGACCTGTTATAACTATGTTATAGTTGTGGAGTTTGGTCCTCTTGTGGGACTCCTAACAGTGGGAGCAGGGGCTGTCTTTGACTCTTTTACTGGCTTTTGAGACCCTACTTCTCATACTGGGTCACTTTGTTCAGCCTTAATACATGGGAAGATGCTTAGTCTTACTGCAACTTGATATGTGGTGTTTGGTTGCTATTCATGGGAGGCCTGCCCTTTCCTGAACAGAAAGGGAGGAGGAGTGGATTGGGGGGTGGAGACAGAGGTGGGGTCGAGGGGAGAAACTAGGAGGAGAGGAAGGAGGAGAAACGTGGCTGGGACATAAACTAAAATACATACATACATACACACATACATATGTAAATAAGTAAGGAAACCACAATGATCATTGCTAGGCAGTGGTGGTGCCCACCTTTAATCCCAGCACTGTGGAGGCAGAGGCAGATGGATATCTGAGTTTGAGGCCAGCCTGGTCTACCAAGTGAGTTCCAGGACAGCCATGACTGTTAGACAGAAAAACCCTGTCTCGAAAAACAAAAAAGAAAATAAAACAAAAAAACACAATTTCAATCTCACAGACTGGACCTTTTACAGACTTTAAGCAAATGCTCATTTCACAACTCATAATATAGACACTTATGTTGTAACAAAAACAAACCCCAATGACATGAAAAGGACAATCTCAAGATCTAAATCCTTTTCATAGGGGTTGGTTATAACTTTGTTTTTTCCAGACTGATTATAGCAGATATGTTTGGTTTCAGAGTTACTGAGTGAGACTACACAAGCGCAGAAAAATATAAATGGTTAACAGCATTAAGCAACCAAAATAAGAGAAAAACAAAACAAAACAAAACACAGCAGATTAAAGTCAATGTTCTAGAGATAAGACTGCCCTTTTAAAAGTGTCCCAGAGGCTAGAGAAATAGTGGTTAAGAGCTCATACTGCTCTTCCACAGGACTTATGTTTGGTCCACTGCACCAATGTTAGGTGACTTACAACTACCTATAACTGCAGTTCCACGGGTATCCAACAACTCTGGCCTCCTTGGTAACCTGTACATATACCTACACATGGTATACTGCCATGCCTCCCCACCATGATGGACTATTATTTCTCTAGAACCATAAACCAAAATCAACTTGTTTCTGCAAGTTGCTTTTAGTCATGGTGTTTTATCACAACCATAAAAAAGTAACTAATACAACTCTAAAGTCTTTCAAAAGCACCCTAAATCTAGGAACTGCCCAAGGTGGCACACATTTGCATCCCCTGCACTTAAGAGGCTGAACCAGGAGAGCCATGAGTTGAATGAAGGCCAGCCTGCACAACAATAACGGGTACCAGCTCAGCCTGGGCTACACAGTAATACCCTATCAAAAAAAAAAAAAAAAGACAAACAAAGGTACTCATAAGAATGATTTGAAGCAATAAAACTTCTTCCACCAGCAATAAAATGCATGAATCTCACAAAAATAGTATCAACAGAAAAAAGCTAGACATAAATACAATCTTATTTATATATAAATATCAAATTGCCATTATGTGAAAATTCCAGATAGCTGGTGAGGTGGAGCTTAAGACAAGTGTTCTCTTTCATTTTTTGGGGGGGTGGGGGGTGGGAAGCAATGGGGATGGAACCCAGAGCTTTCTGCATATTAGGTAAGCATGCTACCTCTAAGCCACATTTCCAGTCCTGAATCTGGGTAGTAGGTTACATGGCTGTGTTCATTCTTCAAAAGGTAGAGGAAGGTTTGCCAGGAATAACATTTTTCCATTCATTCGGGGGCAGGGGACTTTTTTTTCTTTTAGATTTATGTATGCATATTACTATTTTGCCTGCATGTATGTATGTGCACCATGTTATGTTCAGGAGGTCAAAAGAAGTGGTTGGATTTCCTAGCACTGAAGTTAGGGGTGGTTATTAGTTGTCATGAAGGTTCTAGGAACCAACTCAGGTTATTTGCAAGAACAAGTGCTCTTAACCACTGACCTTCCTTCTCTCTAGCCCCAAAAGGGTTTTTTGTTTGTTTGACTGATTGATGTTTGGAGACATGGTCTCACTATGTAGCTTTGGTTATCTTGGAACTATGCAGAACAATAGCCTTGAACTCACAGATCCACCAGCCTCTGCCTCTTGAGTACTAGGATTAAAGGTGTGTCCCACCATGCTTGGCCCTATCTTTGAAGATTTTTTTTAAAAAAATATTACAATTATTGTCATTATTGTTGTATATACATGAGTGTGGACATGCATGTGGCATGATGCATATATGAAGACCAGAGGACAACTTTCAGGAATCAGTTCTCTCCTTCCAACTTGGTGAGGCAGGTCTCTCTTGCTGTTTCTATAGCACTGTGCTGTGTATTCCAGGCTACCTGATGTAAACATTTCTGGGCAATTCTCTGCACAAGCACACATACACACTGAGCCATCTTGCCAGCCCCCAAAAAGGCCTATCATTAGCAGAGCTGATGAGACTAAGAGTCAAGAGGAGCTGAGAAAGGCAGAAAAGGAAATGAGGAAGATCCCAGCAAAGTTGCTATCTATAAAGGTTAGAATTGGTATATATGGACATAGCTTATGGCTGACATCTGGCTCAAAGCCTGCCACCTCCTCCATCATCCTTCTTAACAAAAAAGGCCTCTGCCTGTTTTCCAAGAACAGAGAAGAGGAAAGGCTAACTGGAAAGGACAAGCACCCCCTCCACATACACAAGATTTCAAAAGCTGTATGAATCAGGGTGGCTGCTATAGAGAATGGTGATTCAATCAATCTCTGTCTTGCTACTCAATCAGGTTGACTGCATGGCTGCAAATATTCCCAAAACAATTTGTTGTGTGGCTGTTTCTTTAGAATTGAAACATCTTCTCATGGAGACAGAAGAAGCTCATGATATGTACAAGAAATTCAGAAGACTCAACAGGACCTTTCCCAAGATTAAATGAGCAGTAAATAATTTCTAGGGGAGGGAACATTCTTCAGCTGGCGTGGTTGTCTGCACATTGTACAGGAAACTGCAGTGATACAGTTTTTGTGAGTCATCATTCATGCTGGGGTGTGGGGAATGTAGCTGCCTGAGAGTCACCCATGCTCTTGTGAGGAACATCAATGGTTTACCAAGGTAGATTTAGATGAAACAGTATCATTGATCTGATGTTGCCCTGTCTATCTTAGATGATTAGAAACAGATTCCCAAGGAAAAGTCATACAGCAACATTCCTTAGTGATCAGAATCCTTAGCTCCCTAAAAATCAGTACATGTATCCCCAGTAGATAATCACATAACGAACAAAGGAAGCAGACTTCTAGAAAAGCAAAAACAAGAAAATAAAGTCACTGGAGCAAATACTTTTGCAACAGAACAAGGGTAGAAAGCTATTATCTGTGAGGTCAAATGCAGCCTGCTACCTATGTTTGTAAATAAAGACATTTAATGACAGTCACAACCATTCAGTTATGTATAGTCTGTCGCTGCTATGACAGCCTGAATGTCTGACACACAGATGTAGTGGTCATTCAAACCTAAAACAATGGACTACCAAGCTCATAACAGAAAGACCTGGCCATTTGTTGCTATGGGGATATGGACTGCCAGGCCTCACTGTCAGGTGGGTTGGGTAAAACAGAATTAGAGTAGCAGGACCATTATAGCACACACATTACTATAGAGCTTCAGGCACTATTTTGAAACCTAAAATGTTTATATTTAAGACACAGAACAATAGAGACTAAGACAAAGAACATATCTACAGGATATACTACTTAGCACACCTTCCTGCCTGGGAGAGTTCTCTCTGTCTCTGTTTGAACTCAGCATTATTGATCTCCAGTGTGCTTTCAGAAGAAAATTATTTGTTTTCTCCCCTGAAGAGATTTCATCATCAAAAAGCTATTATACAAAACATAGGTACTATAAAAATTTTCATTAGTTCCTCAAGTTTAAGAGAACTTGGGAGCAGAAGATGTGGCTCAGTTAGAAGAGTATTTGCCCAAGGTGCATGAAGCCTTGTATTCAATCACCAAAACTTCATGTTAAAAACAAAAACAAGAACAACAAAAAATAAATGCAGTGGCATATGCATATAATCCAAGCACTCAGGAGATAGAGAATTAGAAGCAGTAGGATCAGAAGTTCAAGTTCATCCACGGCTACCTATCTATTTGGAGGCTATCCTTGACTATTTGAAACCCAGGAAAGAAAGGAAAGGTGAAAAGAAATAATGAGGGGAAGGAGAGGTATCTTAGGGTTTCTATTAGTGTGATAAAATACCATGACCAAAACCAACTTGGGGAGAAAAGGGTTTATTTCATACTACAACTTGTAGTCCATCATGGAGAGAATTCAGAAAAGGAACTCAAGGCAGAAACCTGCAGGCAGGAGCTGATGCAGAGGCCATGGAGGGGTGCTATTTACTGGCTCTTCATGGCTAGATCAACCTGCTTTTCTTACACAACTCAGGGTCACCTGCCCAAGGGTAGCACCAACCCCATTGCCACTGCCCACATCCATCATTTATCAAGAAAATGTCCTACAGGTTTCCTACAGGCAATCCAGATGGAAGCATTTTCCCAACTGAGGTTCCTCTTATCAAATATGTATAGGTTTGTGCCAAAAACATCATATAGGAGGGGAGAGGAGGGAAGAAGGCAGGCAGAGAGAGAAGGAAGGGAAGGGGGGTGTGGAGAGAGAACAAACTTGAAAACATTGGAAATATAACTTGGGGAGGGGATAGAGCACTTAGCTAGCATGGGCAGGGTCCTTAGGTTCCATTCCCAGCACAAGTAGAGGGGCGGGGGAGGAGAAGGGTGAAAGGACTAAAGGGGGAAAGAGGAGAAAGAAAAGGGAGGGGGAGGAAGGTAGAGAAGGAGGGAGTGTGGTGAGTGGTGGCTTACTGAAGAGGCTGAAGCAGAAGGATCTAGAGTTTGGGATCAACCTCAACTACAAAGCAAGATACCATCTCAAAAAAGAAAAGGGGTGGGAGAGAAGAGAAGGCTTGGTATTTGGCTCAATGGGACATAACTTCTAGTCTACCATGCACAAGGCCCTACATTCTATCCTCAGCAAAAGAAAAACAAATAATACACATTAATCATGAAGGAGGAGAGTAAGTAAAAGAAAAATTATACAAGCTATAAGTTTATGTTGCTTGAAGAATAAAAAGAGGACTGGTGAGATGGTTCAGCAGGTTATGGCACTTGCCGCCAAGTCTGACAACCTGAGTTCAATTCTCAGTACCCACAAAGTAGAAGAAGAGTACCAGCTCCTGAAAAGATATGCATTCATTCTTGTTCTTGTTCTCTCTCTCTCTCTCTCTCTCCTCTCTCTCTCTCTCTCTCTCTCTCTCTCTCTCTCACACACACACACACACACACACAAACACACACATGTCATAATTTAAAAATCATAATTCACGATGTTTATTACAAAATTGTCAGATTACAACATGAAGTTTGAACTTCAGAGACACAATGGAGCCAGGCATGGCAGTTAATGCTTATAATTCCAATACCCAATAAGCTGAGGAAGAAAGACCTTGAGTTCCAGGCCAGCCTGATCTATATAGTGAGTTCCAAGTCAGCCTAAGCTATAGAGTAAAACTCTGACTTTAAAAAAATAAACAACAACACATTTATATAACTTGACCCAAATGGACAAGGTAAATAAATTACATTAAAGGGAGGGGAATAGATAAGCGTGTAATTTATTGGTATAGTATGCACATGTTCTGGATTCTATGCCCAATACCATAAAAAGGAGTGGGATATATAATAACATAAATTTTATACATGAAAATCTACACATATTATTTTCATTTCCATGGAAGACACAATTGATTTTTAATTGTTTAAAATGTATTTATTTAAAAATAAAATTATATTTATTTAATGGGGGGTACGTGCATGCCATAGCATGCATGTGAATATCAGAAGACAATTTCCAGGGGAGTCAGTTCTGTCCATTATATGGGTGCTAGGACCTGAGTTCAAGTTGTCAAGCTGGGCAGCAAGCAAGCATCTTTACCAGCTGAGTCATCTTGATGGCCCCAAAAGAATTTATCTTCAAGAAGAAAAAAAAATCTAAGCCCAGTATGGCAGTGCAGACTTGTAATCCTCTAAGCTCTCAGGAGGCTGAAACAGAAAAATCCTAAATTGAAACTAACCCAGGCTACACACTGATTTCCAGGACAGCCCGAATTATACAACATATGCTATATCACACACACACACACACACACACACACACACACACACACACACACACACCATGAAGAAACAAGACTGAGAAAGAGTAGGAAAAGGATGAAGGTGGGGGGAAATAACTACCCTTTGGATTTTAAACCCAAAAGAAAAATTGTTTTGCCAATCAGTTGGGTACATTTATCTGCTTTCTTAAAATAAATATAGCAAGATATAAATACAGTTATAGCAGAGTGCTAAATTATATAAAAGTATAATGAAGAACATGAGGAGAGTACCCATATTCAACAACTTTAAAACCAACATTTGGCAATTTTAGTACACTCTCTCAATTCTTCCTTCTCTTTTCTGTAGTACATGAAGTTTTACATGCAACCTGAAGCAACTGTTCTCCTATAAGCTCCTTTAAACAACAGCATTTTGATCTGTGACAGAATAGCCATTGGTCTGAAAGATTTCATAAAACTCTGAACTCTATATTTTTTCAGATTTATTTATTTTATGTGTATTGAGTGTTTTGCCTACATATATGCTTATATACCATGTTCATGTCTGGTACTCAAGAAGGTCAGAAGATTCACCCTGGAACTATAGTTGAAGATAACTGTGAGTCACCATGTGGGTACTAGGAATCAAACCTGGGGCCTCTGCAAGAACAGCTAAGTGCTCTTAACTGCCAATCCAATTCTCCAATCTTCTGAGTCTATTTTCCTTTAGTGAGAGTGAAAGCAGCAACAGCAAGAGATCTGAATGCTGGGGTCAAACATTTTATTTTCTCTCATATATTTACAGGAATTTGAAATAAGAATCCACTCTATTTTTTAGTTTAATGATCAATGTTTTCTTACAATGAAGTGTCTTCCTCTTAGTATATATAAAGACATTCTTTCAACTTTTAAAAGACAATAATATAAAAAGCACCTTTCTTAGAAGTGTGCACTATTGTTTAGGGCTAACACTCTGACAGAACCCAATCTAAGAAGCTAAGCAGGGTCTGATCTGGTTAGTACTTGGATGGGAAAAATTATGCCTACTAAAAGGAAGTATGCAGTCCTGTATTCTCCAAGTTACCTTCTCGTCTCTTTTTAAATATCTTTTTTCTCTCTGGTATTGCTGGGATGAAACCCAGGGCTTTGGGTATAATAGGCAAGCACTCTACCACTGAGATACACCCTAACTTTGCACTACTTAACTGCCCTAAAACTCCATTGTCCTTCTGTGGATTTTGAAGTGCAGAAGAACTCGTCTCCAACTACTGTCCAGATAAAATATAAATCTTATGTGAACTTGGAAAGCAAAGTTAAAGGTGCAGTCAGTGTTCCCTGACATTTCAAATGAATGTAGGAATAAATCAAAGAAAAGAAAAGAAAGGCTAGGATAAGCAAGGTTTGGTGTTAGAAATGGAATCATGTGAGGGAAATTCTGAGTTCCTGTGAGAAAACTCCAAGAAAACAAGACAAGAGTCTTGTGACCTCAGTTTCTTCAAAACTTGGAGTTGTTCTTGGATGTTTTTGTGCTCCTTCCAGGTGTAGTGTATAGGACTGAGTTACTACAGATGTTGTTATTCATATGTTTTGGCCATGTGCGGCTTGTCCTTGTATTGGATGCTTTATGAAGGTGACTCTTCTCAACCCTCAGAGTATAAATTGTCTGACGCTCTGAATAAAGTTGGCTATTGCATGAAACTTTAGTCTGCCCCATTTTTAGGCCCTGCTCTCCCAGGTTTACACCACCAACTAGAGCAGTAAACAGCTGGCTTCACACAGCTCAGTACTACATTACTTGACTGCCATGCATAAGGCCCCGGATTTAATCTTCAGCATCAAAAACAAAAGAAGAAAGAAAAAGAAAAACACCAAGTTTGTCTCAACAAGAAAGGGAAAAAAATCAAATCAATCTCTACAAACCTAGAGAGTTTTCTTTAATCTTCCTCTTGGATTTCCTTTCAACTGTCCTTTAAAAATTAACTTCTAGGCCGGGTGGTGGTGGCGCACGCCTTTAATCCCAGCACTCGAGGCAGAGCCAGGCAGATCTCTGTGAGTTCGAGGCCAGCCTGGTCTACAAAGCAAGTTCCAGGAAAGGCGCAAAAACTTCTAAAAGCTACAGAGAGGCGCAGCAGTTAAGAGCACTTTCTGCTCTTCCAGGAACCCTAGTTCAGTTTCTAGCACCAACATCAGGCAGCTCACAACCACCTGTAACTACAGATCCAGGGGATCCAATGCCTCTAGCCTCTTGGGCACCTACTTGCACTCATATTCACTTATAAACAGACAGACACACAGATACCTATACATAATTTAAAATAATAAAAGCACATCTTTAAAAACTAACATCTAATATTTCAAAAAGAAAACCTACCAAGATCCAGCATGTAACTTGCAACCTGACAATGTACTACTTACTACACATTTAACAAGGGTAAGCCTCTAAGTCAGTGGTTCTCAACCTTCTTATTGCTGTAACCCTTTAATACAGTTCCTCATGTTATGGTGATCCCCAACCATAAATTTATTTTCATTGCTACTTTATAACTGTAATTTTGCTACTGTTGTGAATCATAATATAAATATCTGATATGTAGGATATCTGATATGAGACCCCAAAGGGATAGAGACCCATACTCTGAGAACCACTGTTCTAAGTAATAACTGAGTGAAGATTGCCAGGCAGAAAAGGAGACCTGCAATAGGATTACATTTGCATAAAACTGAGCAGAAAGTTGTAATCCCAGCACAGGCTGAGGCAGTAGGATAGAGAGTTCAAGGCCAGCCTGAACTGCATAGTAAGTTTGAGATCACCTTTTAATTGAGACTGTCTCTAAGACAGAGAACAGTATTTTATACAACATTCTGAAAAATGCACACTAACCTATCATGGCAGGACACATTCATATTGGGGGTGAGTAGTGATCAGGCAGAAAGAAAATACTTCCATTGGTCTCACTGGGGTAGGGGGAGGTAAGCTCTGTGCCCCTTAGACAAGCCAGATGAATAAACAAGATTTCCTCCTTTCTGATCAGATTTCACATCTGGTTAGGAAATGAGAATGACATGAAAATGGCTAATTCCTAGGATATATGGCACCCAAACCCCAGAAAGGAACCCATGGGATACTGTTCCCATCCCTCCAAGCCACTGCATCACCCATTCAGACTTGCTTATAGGCCTCACACATCGGCTGCTGCTGCCTTAGACACCAATTAGAAAATGACAGAAATAATTAATACTCAGTGTAACTCAATATTGCTCAGTGATGTCTATCTCTACGCCAAAAGTCACCTGGTGAAATTTCAGTCAGGAAAAAGACGAGCCTCTTTTCATGCATCTGGTTCTCATTTGGTTTCTGATTTCTTCTCATTAGACTAAAAGTGAAAGTCTTAGCAGATCATAAGCTAAAAGGTGAGTTGAGAATGGTGTGTGTGTGTGTGTGTGTGTGTGTGTGTGTGTGTGTGTGTGTGTGTGTATGCTGAGACAGGTTCTCATTATATAACCCATGCAGGCTTAGAATCACTGTGACCCAGACTGGCTTTGAATTCATGATACTCCTGATCCTACCTCCAGAGTGATGAGATAACAAGTGTACATCACCAAGCTAGCTAGAATCTGTAATTTAGTGGGTCTCACTTGTGACTTTGTGATGCTGTTGTAGAGAAGCAGGTAGCCCTCTTGGACTAGAAAAAGAAACTAAACTGAGGAACAATGGGGCAGTGATTCTAAAAATCTCTTGTTTAAAATTTTGTCTTTTGTTTTCGTTTACCTTGCTGGAGCACATAGGTCTGCACTGAACTTCCCATGGAAGCTTGGAGAACAGTAATATGTATATCAGTAGTCCACTCTAATCCAAAACTGAGGAAAGATCAAACTCAAGGGTGTGGTTGATATATTAAGCCATTCCACTCCCAAAACACTCCTCAAGGAAAACAAAAGCTAAGTACAGTTGCTTCCTACATAGATTCTTTCCTGCAGATCTCCTCAAGTTCTTCCTTAGTTGTTATGACTCGATCTATGTATCATGAGTTTGTGTAACCCAAGGCTCAATCATATTAAAACATATAATAATAAACTACACATACAACAAGCCTTTTATATATACCATTTACAGCTTTCCTGGATGTCAGCACTGATCCAACTCCAAACAGCTGCCCATATTTAAACCCTGAGTATATTCAGTACTCCAATCCCCTAGACTAATATTTGGGACCATCCCAGCTTTTCTGCTTATTTAGCTGAGCCCCTCCATGAGCAAAGGACCAATATATAGACAGAGACAAGAGTCATCCACTTTCTAAGGCTGGAAAAAGCAAATGCAGTGTCCCACTGAAGTTGTCCTGACCAGCCCATGAAATGTCTTGAGAGGGCTGCTGTTCATTATTGAGACACTGAGATCCGGGTTGGGACAAAATAATGAGGTGTCCAGGCAGCTGAGACGAGTCTGTGCACAGGGACACCAAACTGCATCCTACTGGAGAAAACAGATAAACCACAGGGCATGTGACCAGGTCTAGCATGTACCTAACTGCCTCTTTGTGCCTTCACTTTATCAAAGAAAACTATGCAAAACTAATGACCTCAACTTCACAGCACAGCCACTGCCACACTAGAGTGAAATTGCTGCTGTTGAAGCAAGGCCTTTTTGCCTAAGCCTGTTCCACATTCTACAGCATCAGAAGGGCAGAACAGGACAGGACATGTGTACTTGTTTTATCTCCCAAGAAACAACTCAGAGAATATGCAGAAGGCTTTATCCACTCTGTTGTCAGATTAATGATGTTACAGATTTTTCTCCATATGACAAAAATTGAGAGCTACTTCCTGAGGTCAGAGAAAGGCAACATGAAACACATTTTTCAAATATTTGGTTTATTAGATTTCCCTAACCATCCTAGAATACATATATAAAGAAAAATCCACTCCTGATCACAAGGGATAAAGTTTATATTCAAAAGACTTTCATGACCTGACTCCCACAAGCTACAGAGCTTACTCATTCCCAGAGCCTGGGCCATCTCCCCCAGAGTGTACCCATAGGGACTGGGAAACTACTCACATGAACAGACAATTTAGGGTCTAGTGAAGCAAAGAAAATGCCCATTGGCTGCTGAAGGAGAGACAACCCAAAGTGGTCTATCCACACAAGGGATACATACTCAGCACCAGACAGAAATGAACTGCCAGGCCTTCTGCAGTATACTTGACAGTTGTACCGGCTGGTTTTGAGTCAACTTGACACAAGCTAGAGTCATCAGAGAGGAAGGAGTCTCAGTTAAGGCAATGCCTCCATGATATCCAGTTGTAAAGCATTTTCTCAATTAGTGATCAATGAGGGAGGGCCCAGCCCACTGTGGGTGTTGCCATGCCTGGGCTGGTGGTCCTGGGTTCTATAAAAAAAGCAGGCTGAGAAAGCCATGGGAAGCAAGCCAGTAAGCAGCATCCTTCCATGGCCTCTGCATCCACTCCTGCCTCCAGGACCCTGCCCTGTTTGAGTTCCTGTCCTGACTTCCTTTGGTGATGAGCAGCAATGTGGAAGTGTAAGCTGTATAAATCCTTTCCTCCCTAACTTGCTCTTTGGTCATGGTGTTTTGTCGCAGTAATAGACAAGTCTGTACAGTGCTACACAAAAGCCAGACACAAAAAGTCAATGTTATATGATTTTACTTTACAGGAAATGTCTATGGCAGGCCCAACCAGAGATTTGGAGAGCAGCCTTTTGGCTATCTGAGATTAGGATGTAGCAGGAATGAGTACTTTCCCCGGCATAAAGCATCATTTTGGGGGGCGGGGATGGAAATGTCTTGAAATTGTATTGTGATGGCTACACAAACTCTGAATTTACTAAGTCACTAAACTTAAAACTAATAAACTGAAGCCGGGTGTGGTGGCTCACACCTTTAATCCCAGCACTTGGGAGGCAGGGAGATCTCTGAATTCTAGGCCACCCTGGTTTACAGAGCTAGTTCCAGGACAGCCAAGGCTACACAGAGAAATCCTGTCAAGAAAAACCTAAAAAACAAAACAAAACAAAACAAAAACAAAAACAAACTAGTGAACTAGTAGTGGGCCTGGTAGCACAGGTCCCTAGCCCCAGATATTTGGGAGGCCTGGCAGGTATGAATCCTCATACTTGAGACTGCAAATTCAAGGACTGCCTGAGCTACAGATTGAGTTTAGATAGAGCCAGCCTGGACAACTTAAGTGATGTTCTGTGTCAAAAATCAAAATGAGGACTATCTATCTCATGCCAGAGGGCTTGAGTTGGGTTCAAGTACTAGTAGTGTGCAAATACTAGTAGTTTGAAGAGAAAAAAGAACAGATGAAAATTACATGCCTCCATAAAGTTCTGAAAGAAAGGAAGGGCACTGAGCATGTTGATTTCAGTATCTGAAATTCAGGATGAACAGACTGAAGGAAGACCCTGTCCCAAAGCAGGGTGTGTGTGTGAGGGGAAGAAAGAGAAAAGCCACTTGAGACTACAAAGGGTAGCTACAGAGGGAAGATAGATTCCAAAAAGACACAAAAGTGATGGTCTGAAATGTTCTTAACAATTTCTACTTCTAATCTGTTGAGCAGCTTCTCTCAGTCAGGCAATGCATTAAGCCCTACAGAATATGGAAAGGATGCTGCAGAAATTTCATCCCGTTAAAAAGGAGACCAGCTGGACGTGGTTCTTATTTCACATGCAGTCACTTGTCCTTAGAAAATAGGTGCTTGGATAAAGGAACTCAGGAACTCGGCCACCAAGCAAACTGCCTTGGACCTCAAGTCTTGAAGGGGCTGGGACGGGGCTTCTGGCCTCATCTGTGCTATGTGCTGCCCTTTCCAGTTCCTCCAGATCTACAGGCTGCATGCAGCAGGCCAAGGACAAGTGTCTCCATAAATTGCAGTAGGTCTGGGGAATTTGCCCCCACCATGCAACAAGGCTTCTAGAATGGGCTCCATACCAAGGCTCTCCTCCCACCTAAGACTGTAGAGAACTCCATCCCCCACCAGCTAAACTCAGTGAACACTGCTTATCCTCCAACCAGAAACCACCCATGCTGGAGCCAGGGGAAAGGTAGAACAATGTGGGCTTGTTCATCCAGTCCCTAGGGCAGGCCTGAGGACCTTCCACAGACCTGGTTTCTAAAATCAAAATTCTAGTATATGCTTATGCTAAAAGCCACAAGCCTTTCACCAGGTACAGTTGTTGTGAATACACCAACTCAAGACTATTAACAATATTTTGCTCAAACTTAGCATGCCACATGCTTTTTCTGAATTATACTCTGCATTCCTAATATATTACCAAGGGCACAAAGTGAATGAAGTTACTGTGTGTCTCATAGAATAGCAGCAAGCTCAAAACATTAAGGCTGCTGGAAGAAGGGGTTTGTGAACCCATGCCTAGCAGTGTGCCACATACACACCCACCCTTTCTCCTATGGACTTCTAGTCTTCAGAAGCAATCACTAAGAATAGAATCTTAGGGTCCGACTTCCTCACAACCAGTTAGGAAAAGAAAATACAACATTGTATTCACAGTAAATACTGACAGCTGTATTTTTCTCTTTCACTGAGCAGTCTGTAGAGTTAACATAATAAAACCTTCTCTCCATCAGGACACATTCATTCTCTGAAAGATCTGCTGGACTTCAGGGATAAGACATGACCTTGACTGGCTGAGCCAGAAACACCAGCACCCACCTCCCAGTGGAGGAAACTGCCCACAGCAGGTGCTGGGTGGAGTTTCAGAACAAATCCAGTCAGTGCAAAGGGAATCAAACAGCACCAGGCACAGACAGGGCCGCTTGATAAGAGCTCCTCCTCTCCCTCTCCCCAGAAGAGCTCTCTAACAAGGAAAGTCCCAGGACAGGCTTTGCATATTTCTAAGAAATGCAATGCTCAATTTGTGTTCTGATGGCTTTCAAGAATTTAGAACTCTTTCTGCTTAGTCTCCATCTCAAAAGCCTCACTCATATCCTTGTCCCCATCCCTTCTCCGAATCCCCGAAAGGCTCAAAGTAAACTTCCTGCAACGCCAAGGCATTTGTAGAAATGGACACAAGGGAGTCAGACACAAGGGAGCTGGGGCAGTAAGTTACCCTCAGAAGGGGACTCTAGTGGTTTTTGTATGTCTCGGCACTGGAGAGCTACACCACTCATTCTATCCTCCTCACTTGCTCCCCCTGCCTATCCTCTTCCATCCTCCTGGATGGTTCCTGTTTCCTCTTCCCTCATCTACTCCCTGTCCTTCCCTCTCCCCACCCCGTAACCTCAATCCAGCATCTTCAAACATGGACCCCTACCAAAGGAAAACCTACAGTTCTCCATCTCTATTCTCCTGAAGGTAGGTGCTGCGACCTGCCTCATGGACAACCCTAGGTACAAATAGTAAAGGATATAACAGATTTTAGAGGTAGTCTAGCCATCACATGTGATTTACATAAAGCATGTAACACTCTGTAGACAGCTACCCCAGTGAGGCAGAGTATGAGCACACTACACAAGGAAATTGCATAAAAAACAGACCAACAGGAGAGGCAACAGTGCCTGTCTAGTACCAAGAAAAGAAATGGGGCTAAAGGCACCAAGAGAAGGTTCTTCATGGCAGTAGATATAAACACAGAGACTGGAAGATTTTAACTATGCAGAAAGATTTTAAGGTTAATCAATGTGAAAGGTTCCTATGTTAATCTCTACCCCATATCTAATTCTATGGTCATCTTTATGCCATACCTGGCTAAGGATTTGTTTTTGCCTGTTCAAAATAATGTCCATTACATTGTCATTTCTAAAACTGTTTGTGTAGGTGAACTGACAGATGATTCGTTGACAGATTGAAATAAATACATATAACTCTGTTTAAACCACCAAAGTACCAATGATGCATAAAATATCAAAGCCAGGCAAGGCAGCCTGTGTCTGTAGTCCTAGATATTTTAAAGGCTGAAATAATTGGGTCACTTGAGCTCTCAAGTTCAAAGGCCAGCCTAGGCAAGATGGTAAGAATTTGTCTTTAATTACAAATATATACATACATATATATATATGCATGTATACACATTTATAGGGAATGAATGTTGCCATGGTTTGAATATGAACTATGTCCTATAGGTTCAAGTGTTAAGCCTTTGGTTCCTAACTGGTCGTGCTATTTTGGAATATGCTGTAAACTTCAGAGGGTGAGACCTAGCTGGAGGAAGGAGAACAGTGTAGGTATATCAGTTTCCAACATCATCTGGATATAAGGAACAGATCATCAAAGCTGAAGATCCCAAAGTCTAGCCTAGAATTCACAATTAAGCAAGCAGCAGGCTGAGTTTTCAACCTCCAGTTTGAGACTGGGAAAATCTGGGTTGGAGCCTGAAACACTACATGTCCAATATATATTTTCCTAAAGCAGGCCTCCATGATACGTTTAGCATTTAGCAGAATGTGGCCTCATTGGCCCTCTGCCTTTCATCTCAGCACTACCATTCACTTCCCAGACCTGCTGTTCTCTCCTCTGCCTTGTTGCCTTGAAACTTTGTTTTAAAACCTGTCAGCTCCAGGCCCAGCAGAAACGGCCCTTTTCCCTTCCTATGACCCTCTTGGTCACTAGAATCCAGCCAAAATTTCACTCCAACACCATGCCAGGCACAAAAAGAACATGGTCTCTAGGCATAGAAAACACATATTCAGGCCTCCAGATGGGCCAATAGCCGGGTGGACATAATATTCTATTAAGTTTTAAAAGGAATGTTTGGTGCTTGGGTGTTAACCTGTGATCAAGAATTAAGAGCTGGAGAGATGGCTCAGTAGTTTAGAGTTCTTTCAGAGGACCCAGGTTTGGTTCCAAACATCCACATGACAGCTCACAACCATCACTAACTGCAATTCCAAGGGTTCTGTTAACCTCTTCTGGTCTCCACAGGCACTTCAAACATATGGAAAATATACATATATACATGCAAAATACTCATACACATAAAATAAATTTTAAAATCTTTAAATAAAAGAATTAAGGCTGCATGTGAGGTACATGGTTGTGCACAATGCACATCTATCTGTAATGCATGTAGGACTTGAAGGTGGAGACAGATCAAAAGTTCAAGATACCCTGTCTCAAAACAACAACAAAAAGGTGGGCTTAGGGACATACAGTTAGTTCAGTGCCAGAATGATTGCTTACTATTTGTAAGGTCCTAGGTTTGATTACACAGAAAGAGAAAATTAAAGCTACCTATCCTGGAATCACAGTACTCAAGATGATTGCTGCAAATTCAAGGCCAGCCTGGGCTACCTGGTGAATTCCAGTCCAGTGTGGCAACACTGCACACTGTACCTCAGTGACACAACACTTGTCCAGCATTGCTAGGCTCTACCTAGTACAGTACCATAAATAAAGAGAGAATTAAGAATTCTTTATATGTCCCACATGTTAGACCCTGGTAAGTTGGTCAGTTTTGTTTTACTGCAACAAAATACCTGAGTTTATCAGCTTATAAAGAAGAAAGGTTTCTTTTGATTAATTGTTTCAGGTTTCAGTCCCTGGTCACTAAGCCATTATCTTTGTTGGCAGCATAACACATCAAGGTGCCAGTGCCCATGCTAAAGCAAGCTACTCACCTCAAGGCTGTTGGGAAGCAAAGAGAGACAAGTAACTAGAGTCCCTATATCCCCTTTCAATAGCCTGGCCCCAATGATCTACCTTTCTAATGAGGTCCCACTTTTTAAAGGTGCCATCACCTCCAAATCATGCTACAGGCTTTAGATAAAAAAGGGCTAAGGAGATGGCTTAGTGGATAAAACACTTGGCATGCAGACTGGAACTAAGATCCCTAGAACCCATGTAAAGTCAGATGCAAAAGCACGTATCTATAATCCCAGTGTGATTACTCCCCAGAAGTTCATGGGCCAACTATCCGGGCATATGATGTGGTAAACAAGAAATCTTGCCTCAAACAAAGTTAGAAGATAGGGACCAGGACCTGAGGTTGTCTTTTGGCTTCCACAGTCCCTACCTAGTGTGTGAATGCAACCAACCAAACACACAAATTAAAAAAAAAAAAAAGTATCCAAGTGACTGAAACATTCAAGGGTCTGATGAGTGGTGTATGAGTGCTGACTAAAAAGGAAGCCACTCTGAACTTATCTTCCTTGCTGAAACATGTTCACACAACGCACTCATGGTACCAGAAATACAACTTGAACAACCAATGTCTATTAAAAAATAACAGCTAGGAAATGCCCTTTTCCTTGGGGTGCCACATTGTCCCTGACGCTCAAGTTCCTGGCATATAAACTATAAAAGGTTGCCTTTTTATCACTGTTGGAGGTAAACACAGGAAGCAGCAGAGAAGTTACAATGTAGCTGTCTCTTAAATGTCCACTCATTAATTTTCTCATTCCCAGTAGAGCTTCTGAAAACAAAATCCCAGAAGATTCTCACCATGCTAGGAGAAGCAAAATAGTTTTTGGCTTCAATTAAAATTCCACCCTGTCATAGGATGATTAGTATAGCCCCTCTCCCCAGCAAGGCAGAAGTCACAACACATTGAACAGGGGCCTCTACTAGGAGTCACAGAACAATAAGGAACCTGAGGCAAGGAAGGTGGTATTAAATACATCCTATAGGGATAGGAATGGAGCAACTGTAGAAAGCTTGCCTAAAGGTACAACTAGGACTCCAGCCCCAGCAACAATATAGACCTTCATGAGTCCTTTTATTCCAGAGTCACTCATTGTCTTTATTTAAATACTGCATCACAAAGGGTAGGGATATTACATTTATTTATGTGTATGACATGCACAATGGGTAAGGTCACACCGTGCCACATGTGCAGAAATCATAGGGCAACTTACAGGAGTTACTTCTCTCCTTCTACCATGGGACCCAGGGATCAAACTCAGTTTTGTGCTTTTACCTGTAGAGCCATCTCCCTGTTACCCGCCCCCCTTCCCGCCCTTTAGTAACAACTTAAAATTTCTAGATAGATACCTTAAAAGCCATTCCAAGCACAAATTATTCCACAACTTCTGTAGTTTGGTATTTAAGGAGAGTTATCCAAATTTATTGCTAGCATAGTGAACTTTCACTTAGGAAAAGCCTTTGCTGCCTTTATGTTATTTGCATGTGAAAATGAGATACTTCATTCAAAAAGGTGAAACTGCCTTCCTTTCCTAAAAACACTCCTCACAAACACACATTCATTCATTTACTCACTTACTCAGTCCTGAGAATATGTGAAAGACTGAGGTCCCAGAAACAGACTGCTAAGTACCACTCCACAGGAGACCTTGAGGAACATTTGTCAAATAGAACACTTGTCTTAGAGCTTTTCTCACTATTTTCCACATATTGAGCAGTAACTGAACACCCCTAACAGGAGAAAACAGCCACAATGCCAGGCCCAGCCCAGCTCAGCCCAGCCTAGCTAAGACCCTGCACAGTTCAAAAGGGCAGATTCTTATGTGCTGGGATCATAGAAGCACAGCTGAACTGCTGATCCATGCAGCCACATTCCAATACTCAGACTGTTTCCCTGCCTTCCTTCATGTTCCTTATGGGGAGCTCTAGGAACTAGCTACTAAGTTTCGTGAAATTACCTTTATCCAAGTAAATGATTTCTTTGAATGGAGGGGGGGCTGAAAGAAGGGGCAGCGGAGGAAAAGAAAGAAGTATAAGGAGGGAAAAGGAAGGAAAAAAAATCTATAGAGGATTTCTAGGTTTACATGTTACATGTCCCCTGCTCTTGCTGCAAATTTACTTTTTATAATGTTGTTTAAACTTAAAAGATGAGAGAGAACTTGGAATGTAAGCAAACTTCTTTCATTTAATACCTAAATATTATACCTGAGCATCAAGACTGGCCTCTGTAATTCCTGCACCAGGCAGGGGGATAGTGATTTTGTCAAGGCCAGCATGGGACTCTTGCAAAAAATAAAAAACCTTAATGTAGCTAGTGATAAGGATCAGTGGTAGAATTCTTTGGCTGCAAGTGTAAGACCCTGGTTCCATCCTAGCACTGCAAAAATAAAATATAGAACCTTAAGCTATTTCTCCACTTACATCTGGCACATAATTATATCATCACTACATAGATCTAGCCCAACAGTAGGAAAAGTAACTGCTATAAACTAGGTTTTCATGGCATAAGGTTACACTAATGGAATGCAAAACAAGTAATAGATGTAAGAACTTTATTTCTTGTGGTAGCAATTCAAATGTCACCTTACCATTAAGAATAACAAGAAAGCTAGAAAGGTAGCTCAGTTCACAGGGTGATTGCCTGGCACTGGCTTAATCTCCAGTATCACATAAACTAGGCATGGTGGTACATGCTTACAACCCTAAGAATTAGGACACGAATGCAGGAGGACCTGCTTGCCCTCAGTTACATAGCAAGTTTGAGGACAACTTGGGCTACATGAGACCCTGTCTCAAAATGAAAAAGAAAAAAGGAAATTCCTGAGAACAAAACACTGAGAAATTTATTTGGTCATAAAATAATGAGCTTTCATTCCAAAGTATAAGTAATTTGGCAATGGTCATATATAATAAAGTAGTTACTGATCTTTGCAAAATTAGGTAGTTTATCAGATGAATGGCTGTTCCATGGTGATTAATATTCACACTGGGCTGTGTGAATTACCATAGCAAATTAGCTTAAAGCATTAGTACTGGAATTGGGTCCTCAAAGGACTAATAGTTGAATGCAGCGAGTGGCTTTAATAGTCAAGGTTTCTCTCAAGCAGACTCATTGAATTACTTTTCTCTCTGATAAACACACAGGTCTCTTCTGCTCATGCTCTATAATCCCTTAAAACAGCACACACATTTCCACATAAAAATATGTTAGAGTTACATATAGTTACAAATACAGCTCAGCAATAGGAGGCATGCTTATCATGTACAAAGATAAAAAAAGTTATACTTTGTAGCCTTGGAACTCCCTATGTTCCAGTTCTGGGCCAGCTCAGAACCAGCAAATATCTGCCTGCCTCTGCCTCAAGTGGCTACTCCTGGCTGATAACATTAACAGGTAGTGACAGGCAACTTCCCTATCCATCTCGTTACTTCTTGTGTGACTGAAATCCTAATTATGACATGCAATCTCCACCTGGAGTAGCTAGTTGGTTGCATGTTATTTTCAAAAAGAAAAACAGATAAGGCTCTAATCTCTTCCAGGGAAACCTAAAACTCCCATGTTTGTTGCATTCTTATTTGTGACTTACAGTGTTTCCTTTAAAAGGAGGAAATTTAATCCCTTCATTTGGAAGAGAGAGAAAAGAGTATCTCCAGTTCCAGGCAGCCTGAGCTACACAGCAAGTCTGTCTAAAAAAAATAAGTAAATAAGGTAAATAAATAAGTAAAACAGTGTGGAGAGTAAATTGGAAATTTTATATTAAAGTGACCCAAATGTGATACCTAGAAAATTATTCTGTAATAATCTTTATTGTCAAAAGGCCTGATGGCACACACCTGTCACTTCAGCACTCAGGGATCTAGGGGGATCTCAGTTTCATCCCTCTTGGTAGCTGTTAGAACTGAGCACAGAAACGGCACACTGCCTGTTTGATTGGAACCTTTGGGGAGGGACAATGCCCTAGGGCTCAGACTGCAGTGGAGGCACCTGAGAACACCTGTTACAGGTGTACATCAAGAAATAGAGAAAGGCATAGCCTGTACAGCATGCATCAAAACATCCAGAGCTTTCAGAAGCTACTGCCTATCTAGTGCATGGTGCAGATCTAGTAGCCAGGACTCCAGTGACCAACCCTACTCAGCCTTGGCCTCTGCCAGACATGGGATATAGAAGAAATGAAATGATGAAATGGATGGAGCAGACCCTAAAGCCATATATCACCCTCCAACCAAGTGCCAGGTTTCCTAATAGTACCTCAGGGGTAACACTTGAATCCCTGGACACTTTTCCTTCCCAGAAGCCCAATGTTTCCTAATGCTCTGCACATCCCTGCATCTATTCACACACTTGGTGCCAGCTGTCCTGGACCCCCACATCCTTGTTTAAAACTGTTCATGGTACTGGGGGCCAGTGGCAGAATTTGTGTCTAGAGTATGTGCCTGGCACAGTAGATTCAAATGCCAGCAGAAAAACAAAAACAAACAAAAAACTCTTCATGGCTCCCACTGTCTTTTAAAAAGGATGCTGCTCCTCCTACCTCACCTGCTATCACCTTGTATGGCCTCTCCTTCTCCAAATCCTTTCACTCAGCATGGAAAGATGAGGCCTCTTGAAGAGCACCCACTTCTCTTCTAAGGCTGGTCCAGCCATGGGTCAGATCCAGAGCCAACCCAACATAGACATGCACAAAGCATTTAGCATGGACTACTGTGAAATGCATGCTGGGCTATCCCAGTAACTGACACCGCATGTGATCCCTAAAGGCATTCCAAGAGCCCAGGGCTTTGTAATCTAAACATAAAATACATACATGAAGCCCTTTTTTCATGCTGAGGATAGAACCCAGGACTTTCCATATGCTGGCCCTTGACTTTGGTAGGGGAGTCTTACCCCCTTTTTGAGAGAGAGCCTCATTTATAGTCCAGGCTCGAGTGGTATCACCATGTAGCCCATTTTGACTTCAAACTCATGATCCTACTGCCTCTAGTTTTCCTTGCAGCCAGCAATCTGCTCCATGCATTCCTTATTCAGGTCTTTGTGTGTGAATGGTACTGCACAGCATTCCTCAACCCATCTTCACTTCACACCTCCAGCACTTCAGAATACATGTGAGGTACTAGGATAAGTAAAGCCAGCTTCCTGGAACAGGTACTCTGGATAAAGTTCATGAGGTAAAGGAGAGCCACGCACATCTCAAGTTTTCCACACTCAGAATTCCCCTTCAAAATTACCTCAACTGAAGTGCAGGCTGTAGTTAGAAAAGGTTCCCTGATAGCTTCTGTTTGCTTGTACTGATGGAGAAAGGCTTTTTATTAGAATCAGTTCTTTTTAAAGATTAATATTTAAAAAAAATATGTGTGGATGTTTTACCTGCATGTGTGTCTGTGTATCACATTTTTGCATTGCCCATGGAGGGACAGGAATTACAGATGGTTTGTAAGTCACTGTGTGGTAGCTGGGAATCAAACTTGGATCCTCTGGAAGAGCAGTTAGTGTTTCTGAGCCATCTCTCTAGCCCCTAGAAATCAGGTCTCATTCCAAGGTGTACCAGATCATGTGGGCCAGTTGTTAAAATTCAGCTTTCTGGGGTCCATGCTTTTGCACATGTCAATAATTGTCTCAGTTGGACTTGGTGGCCCACACTAGTAATCCCAACATTGGAAGACTAAAGCAGATGTATGAATTCTAGGCTACAGAGACCCTGGCTTCAAAAAAAAGTCTAATGAGGAAATTGACACGTTGTGCCTATTAAATTATATTCTGAATAATTATGTTTAGTGCTAGAGAAATGATTCAGCAGTTAAGAACCAAGTACTATTCTTTTTGTTTTTTTTTTTTACTAAAATTTTGGAGTTCATTACACAACAATGTGTTGGGAGTGTGCGGCCTAGTTTTGGACCAGTATATGAGTGCTTGTCCAGCGGGTCTCCAGATGAGGCAAAAGCTGTCTCACTCAGCAAGGACCAGTGAACTTCGGGACAGCCCAGAATACTGCTGGGACTGCTCGGCCTGCACACTCTCTGCTCTCTTGTAATACTGATGATTCTCTTGGTGGTTTTAGTGTCATGTTGTCAATCATTCATGGGACAGATGTGATCTTTCCTAGAAACCCTGTTTTTTCTCAAATATCTCCCCCTAAAATTTCTTGGGAGCTGATGCTTCTCAGGTTTCTTGTCTGGGGAGGCCAGCTGTCACCATAGACCCCAGGAGCTATTCTGATTCAGTGCTGACAAGATCAGAGACAGATCAATCTATTTCTGTAAATATGTTTTGAACAGGATTGTTGTTCTTGAAAATGTGTGCCTATGTGCCTATGTCAATCTCCTTTTAGTTTTGTAAATACAGGATATACCTGGCTTGATATTTGGCCAAACTAGCAAAATGATAGGTGGTGTTTTGTTTTAAAGATGTTTTGATGTAAAAGTTGGGAGGTTAATGTTGGAGGATGGGGAAAACTTATTTGTTAGTACGGAAAAACATGCTTGTGCTTGCTGTATAATAAAGACAGCTGGAGCTATTTGGGGGCTGGCTACTTGTGTGAAACTCATCTGGTAGTTGCACAGTTTCATTTTTTAAGCTAATGCCCTTTCCCTGTTTCAGGACCTGAACCCAGGATACGCCAGGACAGCGGAAACAATGGATAACTGAAACAGGAACATCCAATCATATTCTTTATTTTAAACATAATTCTTTATTGATTCTTTGGGAATTTCACATCATGCACTCCAAATCCCACTCACCTCTCAGTCCCTCCATATCTGCCCCTCACCCCTGCTGTATGCTGCCCCCCAAATTAGTTAAAAACAAAACAAACAAAAAACCCACCTCACTCCTCCATTTTTCCAACACGTCTTCATTTATCCTGTGGCATTGGGAGCTGTAGTGTGTCACGCAGTATACCCTTTTGTGCAATCAGCCCCACCCACAAAATGTTCATTGCAATGAGTCACTGATCTGGTTCAAGGCCTCTGGTTTCTGGTACACCATCATCACTGGGCACTCATCGAACTCCTCTTGGATATCCTGTTGTTGTTCCGAATTATGGAGATCCTGCAGTTACTGTTCCACAGGACCAGTCCCTTTGTACACTCCAGATAGAACAGCTGTTAGGGTGGGCCAAACCAAAGCCCAGGATGTAGGTCTGGGTAGTAGCTGAACTAGTTGGTCTGGGCTTTCAGGACCACCCCTTCAGGCCAGGGGCAGAGTCAGCTCTCCTGGGCCCATGCCATGGGGCCAGCTCTCCCACACCTATGGTGAGGGGCGGGGCCATCTCTCCCCAGTGCTGGGGTCAGCTCTCCCATTGGGGGGTGGGGTGGGAGGTGCGGCATCAGCACTCCTACAGTGTCCAGTGAGGTACAGGACCAGCTATCTCTGGGCCAGTGAGGGACAGGGCTGGCTTAGCACAGTCCTCAGATTTCAACACACACAGTTCCTATGAATCCTTGTGGTAACATGAGCCACGGACATAAGCCCAGACCCTGGCTGCTGTTGGGCCACAGACCACCACATGGTCCCTGGCAGTAGCCCAGGCTTAGATGTCACCATGGCCCCAGGTGGCAGTGTAGGCCACTCAGGTCGGCATGGCCCATGTGGCAGCATGGCCTTCCAACACCAACATGGTCCCAGGTGGTGGCCTAGACCCCTGGCATTGGCATTGCCTTGGATGGTATCCAGGAGCCATGGACATCAACACAGACCATGGCTGTAGGGCCACGGATCCAGACATGGCCCTCAGGAGCAACCCTGGCCCAGAGGACACCATGGCCCCAATGGTAGCATGGCCCTCGGACACCAACAAGATGAAGCCTAGACTCCAGGCATCCATGTGGCCTTTGGTCGTACCACGGGCCACAAATATCACAGTCCCTAACTGTGAAAGGATCATGCACCCAGACAGCAGCAGCCCAGGCTCGGATGTCACCATGGCCCCAGGTGATAGTGCAGGTCACTCAGATAGGGCCAAGTACTATTTTTGAAGAGGACCCAAGTTCAGATCCCAGCACCAATGCTAGGTGGCTTACAAGTACCCTTAAATCCAGCTTCAAGGGAATCCAGTATCAAAGGTCTTCACAGGAAACTGCCTTTACATGCCTGCCTACACACACACACACACACACACACACACACACACACACTAAATAAATAAATAAATAAATAAATAAATAAATAAATAAATAAAACAACTGTTTATCCCCTTACATTAGTGCTACTATCACCTTTGTTGAGAGAAGCTTTTTTTTTTCCAACAGGCAGTAGTTAACTGTAGAGACTTTTAACTCATCAATGTGCTGAAAATAAGTGAGCACTGAATGCTCAATCATAAATGGAACATCTATATCACCCCCTCCAAGTCTCAGAGAACACTAGAAAAGGGGGTGGAAAGAGTTTAAGAGCCAGAGGATGGTATGGAATCAAATGTTGAGACATGATATGGATGTTCCACTCTTGAACTCAAAGCAACTGTGATTACCTACACAAGGAGGACACACCCATCCCTAAGGATCTATGGCCAGTTAATGCAAGTATGGATGAGACTTTTCTTCAGTGGTGTAGCTACTGATAAGGTATCTGTGCTCCTGTAAGCAACCTTAATTAAATTCAATGGGTCACCAAAAAGAAAATTTTTAAAGGCATGAAAGGAGGAGGAGGACTAGCTGGCAAGAGGAAGAGAACCAGTGGAAGGGGAACAAGAGAGAGTAATGGGGTGAGGTGAATATTATCAAAATACATTATGTGCATATATGAAAATGTCATAATGAAATCTCATATGTACAATATAATTATAAAAACATCTTAAAAAATCAAATGATGATGATTCTCATGCAAATGGCCTTACCTCCTTAGGCCAATAGTTCTTAAACTAGTCAGTATTAGAATATTCTGGCTTATCCTCAATAATCTTCCAATATGGAGTTCATAAACTCTAGAGCAGGGTCCAAAAGTTTTCACCTACCTACCAAATTCCCAGTGGATACTGATGTTGCTAATCTGGCTGGAACCAAAATGAAAATCCACTGCTTAATAATAGCACACCAAATTCTTCCCATTGCCTATTTTTTTGTGAGAATATTGACTACCTTTATCTATGTGCACCACATACATGCCTCATGTCCATGGAGGTAAGAAGGGGCCAGATGTGCTGGTGGAGCTGGAATTACAAATGATTATGAACTGTCACATGGTTGCTGAGGACTGAACCAGGGTCCTCTGCAAGAGTGGCAAGAGCTCTCAACTACTGAGACCTCTCCAGCTCCACCCTCAACTGCTTACTTTATGAATAAAGTTTAACTGGTACATGGTCCTTTCATTTATATACTGTCTATGGCTATTTCTGGCTACATAAGACACAGAGGAAAAACTGACCCACAAACCCAAAAATACTCTGTGGACCTTTAGATAAAATGTTTGCTGACTCTTTATTTACAGCGGGTCATCTGGATATTAGAAACATCCCAAACACATCTATTGTTACAGTGAGACTTCTGGTACTTCTTACAGAGCTAAGAATGGGGAAGGGTATGGCACTCCATAAAATGCCGAGGATCTTCTTTGCACCTTGAAAGCTGGCCTTTAAAAAGATTATATTTTTAAGTCAGAGAGAAGGAAGAGTTATACATTAATGTGCTCAGTGGCCCAAGTTGGAACACTGTTCTTTTGACTACCTTGTATGACCTTTGCCAGAACATTGGAGCCTATGCTCATACCTATTAAACATAAACAACCTCAGCCAAATCTCCTGGCAGACTTATTACAAA